>NC_041404.2:19089119-19326619 GCF_900747795.2 Erpetoichthys calabaricus
TTTTTTTCAGTCTACACTCAAAACTCATAATGACAAAGTAGAAAACATGTTTGCAGAAAGGTTTACAAATTTATTAAAACTTAAAAAGTGAAATCTCTTATGAGTATTCAGACGGTTTGCTGTGGCACTCCAAATGATGGTTAGGTGCGTCCTATTTGCTTTAATTATCCTTAAGATGAATTTAAATGGAGTCCTCCTGTGCCAAACTGAATTGATTAGAAAGGCACAAATCTGTGTATATAAGGTCCCACAATTCATAGTGCATGTCAAGACAAAATCCAAACTGTGTCTTATGTTACTTGGTAGTTGCCATTATTTTATAATTGTCCTCTCAAAAATAAGGTGGGGACTGAGAATTCAGCCAAGCTCTTGGCTAGCAGACATCTGACTGGCATTGTGATTCACTTCATAAATCACTTGCACTTACCTGTTATGTTTCTTGCCAGCTTTGATAGAACAAGTTGTTGTGCCAGATCGATGTGCCCTTGAACAAGCTCTCATTTTAGAGGTGGAGGTCGTATTTGCTCAACTTTTGCTTGAGGTCATTTCATATCTGCTGCATCAGCTTGAGATCTGGAGGCAGGCCAGCCAGTCTAGACAATGAACATAATAAAGGGCTGTATACTGTCTGCCATACAGTTTACCTCCAAAAGTTCTCCTTTCCTCTTATATTAGGACAAGGGCACAAACATGCATCCATTCAAAAAAAAAAAAAAAGCTACACAAATTGAAGCACGCATGCATATGTAGGGAAAGGCATAAAGACAATATATCGTATCCCAGGAGTGATCCCACACTGGCACTGTTAGTAACACCTCTAGGCATAATCAGACATCCAGAAAATGTACCTGAAGACACATGTACACCTACAAACTTGGAGCTCGCTGAGGAAAGGTGAGGTGAACCAAATTCACGAAGATGGACTTATTTGTAGTCTTCACCATGTGAAGACTTTTATTCCTATCCTTCTTGCCTATGACTAACCTGCACCCTACAGTAGGAGATGATCTTAGCAAAATGAAAAAAACAAACAGTAATTCAGACACAATGGCTGGAATTACTGTAGATGGTGTTAGAAAGTGGGGTAACCTCTTCCCTCCAGTGTTACAGTGTTGAATCTCCTCCATTTTATACCCAAACCTCTATTGCTACTGGGCGAGACACACTCCTAAACACAAAAATGATTTGGTGCCAAGTCAGTTTAATTCTATCAGTACCTCATGGTTGTCTTAGGTCTATGGAGGGAAACCCAGTAGGATTCAGGTAGAACATAAAAAAGCACAGGAGGCAGTAGAACTGAGGTCCAGGCACTGTTAGGCCCCATTGTGTGTTATGTCACCATACTATCCAATAACATTATAGTTAAGCATGCACTTTTTTCAGATATCACTGAAAGGATGTGGTTCTTCTAATAAACATTACTGCCTTGCACCTAATTGCCTTCTGTAAAGGAATTGTGCAAAGTTAGAATAAGATTCCCAACACAGGATCCTAAATATCCCCCCAACCCCTTCCACCACCAGCCCATTCCCAAGCAGCACACTGGATGTGTGCCCCAGGAGAAGTCACACCTCTGGCAAGAACTCGCTATTTCCTGCCTTTCATCCACTACTTCAGACTTCTTTTAATATTGCCCGTATTTTACATTGCCTTATTTGCTTAATTTGTAAAGGCTTGTCTAGCTGGTGTAATAGATTAAAAACTGGATTTAATGACACAAAATTACAAGTGCAAATTCTAATTCTGATGCACTGTGAAACCCTGCTTAGGTGGCTTATGCTACCTGCACTATGGTACATGAGGGCAGCTTAATGTTTAATGCTAACATGGCTGCCTCCTAGATTCATCAGCTTGACTTTTAATTCTATGCCCATTCACTGCTTTTGTTGAGTTTACATATTCTTCCAGTGTCTTTGTGGGTTTTATGCCGGTACTATTCCATCCATATCTCAAAAGTTGTCATTGTTAGGTTAATCAACAGTTCTAAAATGGCCGGAGTGTAAGTGTGGGTGTCTTTGTAAGTGGTCCCTGAAGTGAACTGGTTTGTCCTGTGCTGTTTCTTGCGTTGTATCCTGTAACGATTGACATTTGGGGTGATTGTGTCTCAGACTATGTTATGAATGTTAGGTGTTTGTGGTGCTTTACGTTTTTAATCCTACATTATGCACATTATGGCCCTCTATAGATACATGTCTTCCAATTGCAATATTTCTTTATATCATTATGTTCCTGTTGTGATTTCAGTTTTGGAAGTACATATGGGAGATTAGATACAGTAATACTCTTTTCTTATTCAGATGTTATGTCACAGAATGAATATTATTCCACCTTTTTTACTTCATTTCTACCATAATTTTTGAGTAATTGATAGACAAGAAGAAAATTGAAGTAACTGTAAATCAAAAACTCAGTATTCAATAAAAAGATTAAAATATGAGAATTGAAATGACTAAAATATGACTTTTTAAATTCTCAATGGTTATTCTAAACACCTAAAGTAACATAATTTAAAATATATTTTCCCAGTGAGTTTCTGCAATATATTATTTATTTTAGATGCAGCTGTACTGGTGATAAAAGAGAAAAACGCTATACTGGTAGAGAGTGAGATGGAGTGAGTTGTCCAAAATTTTGCCCCTGTGCTGAGAACAGGTAGGTAAAAATTACAGAATATGTGACCCTAACAACCTAAAACCAAGTAGCTGAGCAAATATTCATAGGACATGTTGATTAGCTTAATACACTCTGGAGAGTAGAGATGTAGCAAATAAATAGGTGTTAAATAAAGAAAATTGATCTGATTTTAGTGGTGCTAATTATTTTAATTTATGCACATCAATGTCCATATCTGTGCAGCTTCTGTTTTACCAATTTATAAGCATTTATGTAATATACAATATATAGTATATTTCCTTATTTAAATTTAATGATTTGTTAATCATGCCAAGCCCCTCAAATTTTTGACTGCACCACTGTAAGAAATAAAAATGGTACTGTGTCAACCTGGGCTTCAGAACCCAAACAATTTCTAAAACTTATGCACCATTTACATTCCTTATGTTGATATCTGGAATAGGGTCTAGGTTGCTCCATATTTTAAAAGAGAAATCAATCTTTGTTTTTTAATGACATTTTTCATTTCTTGCTTTGTAGTCAGTGAAAACTCAATTGCTCAAACATTGTAAAAAGGATATTTACTGATGAATGAACTTATATTAAGAACTAATGCTCCATTGTGTTACTTCTTGATAAAATAATGTAAATTTTACTGTTTTTCTTGATATATATATATATATATATAGTACTAGGGTGTTGTACCGTGTTAGCCATTATGAATGTAGAGAAAAGCCAAGCAAAATGACACCTTTTATTGGCTAACTAAAAAGATTACATCTTGCCTGAAGAAGGGGCCTGAGTTGCCTCGAAAGCTTGCATATTGTAATCTTTTTAGTTAGCCAATAAAAGGTGTCATTTTGCTTGGCTTTTCTTGATATATATAGAAATTAATATACTACTGTAATGGTTTATTGTGCCAAAGTCCCTGGGTACAATTCTGGGTCTGAGAAGTGCTATTTAAAAAAAAATTGCCATAGGAAGTAGACAGACAGTATTGTACATATTTCTAAAGTGGCTTATTCAATTAAATCTGACAGAATGAGGAAAACAAGACTAGGAGAGGAAGCATTTAAAAAATAAACAAAACAAAAGCCTGGGGTATTGCTTAAAATATATTTGATGCCATTCTCTAAACTTTCTGTATTTAAGTTTTTTTATCAGTGGAACGATGTTTATGAAAAAAGAACATGACACATATTTAATTTTTGAATTATATATATATATATATATATTTCTAATTTTAATATACATTCAATTTTGACATTAATGTTTGAAAATTTCTTCACAAACAATATAATGATTCTAAAATAAATACTATAGAAAATAGAGATTCAAAATAAATATTTCTACATAGGAATTTCTTTTTTTAACAGAATCCCAAACCACCCCCCCACCTCCCCCCATCTCCACAAACACCCTACCCAAGCAAATGCCCCCCCCAAACCCCATTGCCATCTCCTTCCCTGACAAGAGCATAGCACATTTCATCAACATGTAATCTGCCAAGATAAACAATTCATCATAAACTGCCTATCAACAGTAACCTCCTTCTCTGTCATTAAGATTTATGATGCGATGTAAAAAAGGGAAAAAAAAGAAAACTGAATCACAACCTTCCAGCAGGTGTCATGTGACACACAAAGACTGTGGAAAGATGTTGTTTTGCGGAACAGTGACATCTTCATAAAACCAAAAGGAAATTTCCTATATACCCAAATGAACTAGAAAGTGAAGGCAAATGTTTCTGAGTGTAGCTGAATTATTTTTAAACTCCTATGAAAAACTGTACAAAACTGTAGGAACGTAAAAAGTCCCACTTATTACTGAGAAAAGAATTCTTGTCTCAGTCATTTTTGCAGTACAGTCTTGCCAAGGCTTTTTTTTCTGAAAAATTAAAGATGGTATTTAATACAGCTGCAGTTTGTCAGTCAGGCCTTAGATTTTGTCAGGGAGTTTTGGAAACTGTGCAACAGTAAAGCCAAACTGGAATGGAAATTGGTTGATCCAAGAAAGCCGACATTGTATTTGTTTAGCCGTTTCCGTGAATATAAGGTTTCAGAGGTGGGGAGGAACCATGGATTAGGCATGCTTCTTTCAGGGTAATGAGGCATGAAAAATATAAACAGGGAGGTATTTTTATGGCCAGAGACACAGATACAAGCAAGTGCTGCTGATGATGGAAGAAAAAGACATTCATAATATATATATGCAAAAGAAATAATAAAGGCTATTTCTTTACTATAACTTTTTTTAAAAAATGAAACATGAGGCATACACTGTTTCTGGTTGGGAATGCTTTAAATGCAGAGGGTGCCACAGACAAAACATTATCCACATAACTATATAATTCAGTTTTTTAAATGTCACTGAACAGGAAAAATGCTTTTCTCTTGTGTTTATTTTTATATGTACAGTACTGTATATTATATGTATGATATATAAATATACAGTACATATAAATATACACATGTATGGCCTATTTTTAAAACTTTTGAATGTTTTATATGTGTCTCTGTGTATTAATTTATTTACATCTGGGCTTTGCTTTATGTATGTCAGAAATAAGGTTGTCAGATGGAAAAAAAAAACATTAAGAACATGAAAAGTGGTCTAGACATCTAGACACAGTGCAAAAGCTCGCATGTTTAGCTTATTTGGAACACAGCAAAAAGGGACTCAGTACCATTTTTGTTGCATGCACACACAACTGATTATATGAAAAAGAAAGGCAAATTCTTCTGTTGTATATATATATATATATATATATATATATATATATCAGTGTTTTATAGTAAACATGCACAGATATAATCAAGGTGTTCCGTTAATTTGTTTCTTGTTCTGCGGTAACACAAAAACAACATGGTGCTTCCCATTTTATATTCGGTTACTCTAGACTTTAATATAAACACTATATTTGACACGTGTATGTTTTGCAACTAATGTTACTTTAAGATATTATTATTATTATTATTATAAGTTCACTCTTATTCATCTGAAAACAAAAGCTATTGTGTTTCAATAGATTACAAATAAAGGTGTAATAGTATAGACTTGTACTTGTGTCCCTTTGCATGTGGCCTTCTCTTCTGCTACACCAGAATTTATTTTACTTAAAACATTTTTCATTTTTTTAGGTAAACAATTATCAATTGTAATAATTCATGCTGAAAATGTCTCTTATTAATAAAAAATGAATTAGTGAAATATTTCAGGGTGAATAAGTAAGCCAAAGTGAAATGTATATTGATTTAAATAGTAAATAACTATAGTTTCCCTACTGAGGAGGTAGGGTTTAAATTTTTAAATTTTGGTTCACTCATTTTAGCAACAGAGAAAGCAGGAGTGAAGGTTGTGTAGAGTAGGAGATTCTGAAATATTTTGGCTTCTCCAGAGATCTACTTTAAATTTTAGGGCCCTGGTCAACAAGGAGATTACCATCTTTTATGAAGATTCAATGACTTGCTGTTTAGGAGGGCCATTGTTCTTATATTAGATATATAAATCCCATCCCTTAGACTGAAAGAAGGTCATAAAAATGTCACTTGTGCTTTTAATATCTGTCACATTACAATTTTACGATTTATCTTCATTTACTTATAAATAGGCACCTATGCCGTGTTATTAGATTACAAACATCTTGAACAAAAGTAGATAGTTGATCCTTAAAGTACCAGAATTGCTCTTATCCAGGCAAACTGGATGGATGTTTTTTTGAAAGTTGGATTAAGAATTCCTCTCAAAGGAGGATCACATTTGATCAGGATGGCTTCCCTTGGGAGCCTGGTTTGGCCTCTGTTCCTTTACAGCGGCACCCTGGTCGATTGGCACTGTCATAACATTTTTGGGACAATTTCATGCAGCCAACCGCTGGCACATAGCACATTAAACAAGGTAATACCAAAGACAATGCACCCATGAATGACCAACGTGCACAACAGTTTGAATGGGAGCAAGAGCAAGGCCGGTCTGCACAAGACCCTTCATCATCATCGTCTTTAGTGCAGTGATAAAATATTCCTTTCACAAGACACATACATGTGGCATAGTCAACCAAACTCTGGGCTGAGCAAACATACTCCTGGTTACACACCCAGCAGCTAGGTAAGGTCCTTGGTAGGGTGCATTCTGTGCACTTGCATTTCCCACATTCCTCACAGCACAGCTGGTGTCCCTTTTTAGTTACCTGTGTCACAGTGGTTTTAAGATCCATGGGCTTAGAGCTCAGAGGTTGGGGCTGCATGCTTAGAGTCCTGGTGGAGGAAGAGGAGGAATTATCAGCCACAGGAGGGGGTGCTGCATGGTCCAATAGCCTTTGATCTGAAGATGTGCTGCTGCTACTGCTAATAGAGCTGGGGCGGCCACTGAAAGTTATCCAAGGGTGAGTGACATCATGGTGGTCGCACCTTGGTAAGTGGGGGTGTTGTCCAAGTAGCAGAGATTCGTGAGCTCCCCCCCTAGGCACCTTCTGATGAGCTGGCTGCTGTATCACTAGTGGACTGTCTATGTAGCTGTTCTCTATGTGCGTTGCTTTCATCTGGTCAATTGGCAAGATGGTTAAGGGGTGCTGGAGCCTACCATAGGGGACTGGCCCATCTAGCAAAGGCTGCACCATAACTGAAGGGGAGACTCCGGAGATATGAAGAGGAATCCTCGGCTCCATTTGTTTTCGAGTATCCTTCATGAATTGGATAGAAGCAGGCATTTACAGATCCTTGTATAGAAGGAAAAAGATGTTAGTCATTTCAGTATTAAAGAGATTTTGCTTGAACTAAAAACACCTACATGCATGTGCAAGCAAGATGTACCACTTTTTAATATGTGTACTTAAAGTTAATAAAAGTATATATATATATTTTGTGTGTGTGTGTGTGTGTGTGTGTATACAAATACACAATACCACAAAACTATGAAATGTAAGGATGCTTTAATATACCTCACCATATCATTTTTCTTTTGCAGACAAAATAATAAAATAGGATATAGGAAAAAACAAAATATACATTTTAAATAGTGTTTTGACATTAATAGAAATTACTTATAACCTAGTGAGTTGCAAACTATTAATTATAAAGTTATTTCTTTACTGAAGAGCTTCAATAATTGCTATAAAAAGATACTGAATGTGTTCAGTTCACACAGATAAATGTAACCTTTTTACCTTTTTAGATAAAATGAGCTACGTTAACTGTTCAGAATATTTGTACTCAAATAAAATTTGATTTAAAATTTAATTTTAAGTGTTGAAGATATTGAAATGTACAGCTAATACATTGACCTCTAAGAGTCATAAATATGATTATGACCTAATGAAATGTAAGCCAATGAACAATAACAAGGTAATGAGAAATCCAACAAAATTTCAATCGTTTCTGTCAATTTGTAGCTAAAAAGAATTAATCTTAAACATTCTCTCTCTATTTTATTGCAGCCGTCTGTCCTACTTTAATTTGAAATAAAAACATAGGTGCTTACATTATATTTTAGTACATTCTATAGGCTTCAAATCACATCACAGCAAGCTGTTGATATTATTAATACATCTAAGAATTGTATCTCCATTTCAGATATACTGCTGTAATTATCTGTGATTTGAATGCTTCAGCAATCACAGTACCCTTAAATGTATTCATATACACATTCATACTGTATATAAATTACACATTTCAACATTTATTTCATTGGTTCAGCATAACAGCAAGTACAAACTTTTAATTGATTTATTATCGATTCGCTACACACTATGTGCAATTCTATACCTTTACTGCCGTATTCCGCAAAATATGTATATAGTGTATTATTATTATTACGAACTAAAAATGAACTAGTCCACGCTAAAATTGTCTTGATATGGGCACGGATGTTTTATGTAGGCGCGTGTGTGCCTTCACCTTTTTTCCACGACCGCTGTATATTTGGAAATTTTTACGGAACTTAATAAACCCATACAAAAAATTGTGTCTTCTTAACCTCAAAAGAAACTACTTTAAGTCATTATTATCAAATGTTAATAGTTTTTACAGTGTAGTCCCTAAGAGGTAAAGGGCAAACTAATCATCAAAAGGAAACAGGACTGTCTATTAAAAGAGCATGTCATTGTTTTATTTAACGATAATTTCGACTTATATATAAAATATTTCAATTGTACATTCAGACAGTTTGATTGCCCTTTCGCACTGCCGCTCTATCTCTCCGCCTGATTATCTTTGCATCATCACATTATGGTATGTCAAACAGCTCTGAAATAAATTAATACTAAGCAGAGTTCTTCAGCCTCTGCAGTATGGATACTGTATTTTAAATTATACTAAACTTTGCAGATGCAAGTCTTTTCTCTTAAAATATTAACTTAGTAAGGCTAGCTAGAAATAAGAACAAGTGCTTATTGCTAAGCCGGCAGACAAATCACAGAGCTAACCTAATTGTGACAGACGAAATCGGTGCGCAAGACCGTAATAAACGGTAAACGTACACGAAAATCAAATACTACATTGATTAAACGTGTATTACAACCCTGGATTTCGACGCAGACAAATGAACGCTGTACTGAATGAATTAAATGAAGGAGAGTAACAGATTTTGGGGGAGAACACCGTCGACACATTAGGGTCATCCCTCGAATACCATTACCTCATCGTCAGTTCACTGCCTTGCATTCGCCAACACATTGTAGCTTGAGAATAGCAACGGACTATTGAATACAATTTTAAGCTTGCGGTACTCATTGAAGTGTAACCGAGGGGTTTGCAGAGGTGAAACAGCCTTTGCGTATACCTGACCCGAAGTGAGCACGATTCTGGAAAGACAATTACAGCAGGGTGGTATCACGCATTATGCTAAATACAGATGTTGCGCTGGTTTTATATATCCCGATATTTAATAATCACTCACTTTTATGTTCTCCTTTCCAACAGATGACCTTTAACCGTTAAAATCATACTCAAAGACTAATCGTTTGAAAACAAAATGCATATTTTTGCAGTGTATATGGTATTACAAACCAATAGACAATAATTGTATACGAAAAATACGTTAAATGAAATCATAATATAGGTCCTGAATATAATTCCGCCCCACCAAATATTCGTGTTGATAGCAATTTCGATTAATTGCCTTGTTTAAATACTTACTTTATTCGAAGAAGCAGCGCATTTCCTTGAAAAATTTTGGGTTGGGATATTACTGTAGTCCAGTGTTTGAAAACAACGACAAGGATTTACCGTGGAGATGTAAGTAACAGTAGAAATCCTTAAGAACAGCGGAGTCGACCTGCAGTGCGCGAGAGACATTGGCTTTTTGCTACGATGTTGCAACTGCTTGGGAAAATGGCTTTTTATGAATGGGAGGGAGAGGACCGCAGTGCGCATGCGCTTCATCTGGGTTGTGGGGGTGTTTTTTGTGAATGGGAGGACGCGGCCCTTTTGCAAGCCAGTGCGCAAGGACTCGTTTTTTTTTATGAATGGGAGGATTGCGGAATGATGTACACAGCAGCGGTGCTCGAATTTCATGAATGGGATGATCACGTACGTTTTCCCCGACAGGACAGTGTCACTGATTGGATTGCGCCACGCTGCGCATTTACACCCAGACCCTTAACGGGACTTGTCTGCTTTTTGCAAATGCGAAAATAAGGCTTTGACACACTTAAAGTTCACATAGACTATTCCTCATATACCAACGACAAGTTCGTCGCTTATAACTAGTAGTAATTAAATATTCACTTTCTACCATCGAAAATGATGATTTATATTGCGCCGTGACATCACTCCCCATGCCGCCTGTGCAGCATCTGCTGTTGCTAAGGCTGTTTTCGTCAAAACCGCATTGTGAGGCGCATTGCACTTTTACATCTAGGAACAGTAGTTTCTCTCTTTCCACATGGAATTAAAATATATTGGTGTTCGCAGCTCGGGGCTAATCAATGCCGTATATTTATTCATACAACAGACTAGGTTGAGTACTTTATAATCACAAAACGTGATCGGGCAGGCATTTCGGGACATGTGCAGTAAAACTGTATGATCGGAATACAAATGTTATTTAATTTTGATAGGTTTGGACTCAATGTCACACAACTGCGAATATTGCAAATGTATGTGGAGACGTAACTAAATGTTTATTACAAATGGTGTCAAGGAAAGTGACGCGTGGGGGTCAATTGCCGATTCACATAGAAATTGAAAAGGAGTGCAACTCAATAATAAAAGGTGTTTGTGAATTCCGTTAATGCTTTGATATTGTAAAGAAATGGCTGTGAATGGTTATGTAGGATGTGGAAGGGCTGTCGAAGAGGTTACAGTTTTCGCTGATTTTCTGTGAAAGATGATAAATAACACACCAACGATAACATTAATGGCGCGTCACTGCTCATCCCCCTCCCTAATACACAGGAATCGTGGACACGCCATTACAGATGTTGCATTTAGAAAATACTAAAAAGTTCAAAGTCATGAACGGCCGGAGGAAGAACAGATTTGTTAACTGAGAGCAAATGTGTTTGCACCTCTGATCAAAAGTGACGTCTGTGTGCATGTGTGATAGAGACTGCCATCGCATCTCTCACACTTCGTTTAATTTGGTACGATGACATATATGCGCGTGTGTAATAAAACCAGTTTATGGCACAGACAGCGGAGCTGGCAAGCAACGCGCCTCACAAAAGAACAGGATGTTGTTGATTTGTAACAAAAACCGCACGGAGGAAATGATTGTAAATTTCCTTTAACACATCCCAATGCCAGCCCTCCCCCGCAGAGCACAGACCTGTAGCAGGAAATAGGAATTAGATCGGTATTTTATAAATAAGTAATACCCGCTTTATGTATTGTTTTTATTTAAACTGAAGACAAACTGTGTGTCCATACCCATCATGTGTCCAAACTGATCGTGCAGTATGTTTGAAATTTTAAGAAGGGTAGCATATCTATCTATCTATCTATCTATCTATCTATCTATCTATCTATCTATCTATCTATCTATCTATCTATCTATCTATCTATCTATCGTTAACTTATTTTTTACTATCTTGCAGTCTTGCGTGATTTGATCTGATTGATACTGGCAATATGTGCTGCTCAGATTTTACAGAGTTGGTTTTCAGTTTTTAAACAAATATGTTTTAGTATAATGTAAAAACAAACAAACAAACAAACAGGAATACTCAAAAGCAGAAGGGCGTTATATACAACAAATGATATCTGAGTAATATGTTGCCTTTCCATTCGTCTTGGCAAGCACCGGTAATCTGAAACATGCAGGTTAGTTTATGGAAAATATGAACAAACACAACATGAATTTATTAGTATTTTTTTTTTAGAAACAACAAGATTAAATTAAAAATAAGGAAAAGCAATTGACGCAGAGATTACTTAAACTAATATGCTTATTTCATGGAAGAACACGTGTGAATCGTATGGATGTGTAATCTATTTGTGTTGTGATCAGTCCTTTTACTTTCTAATCTTAGAACATATTCTATTTTAAAAAGCCATCAAAAACTCAAACTGGTATGTAAACAACTAACATTTGAATGGGGAAAGACGATCAGACTAAACCTTTGTGCTTGATGTGTCTCTCGTAGAGAGAGAGAATGGCAATGTGAAATAAAGATCAAGGATACAGGCGGCAGTTAGGGAGGAATGAGACTAGTAGGCGTTAAAACCGAGGAGCTTAGTTTAAGCGTTTCATCCACTTTTAATGCTGTTTCTTGAACAGGTAAATTAAACGTGGGGCCAATACTCAAAAACATCATTACAGTCCTCCACCGACATCATGGCTTCATAACACACAGTACAGTATTTTACAGCATTATAATAAGTACTGTACACAGTGATTGCATATTACAGATATCTTGGCTGATGATATCAGTTGGCTTCACGGTTTTCTATAAATGTCTTTGGGAGATCCATGAAAACTTGAAAAATAAAGCTCAACATGTTCAGTATATTAGCATATCAACTAGACCAATGTATGGTTACATATTGGCGTGTTCCCGTTTTTCTCAAATTTGTCGAGATCTGAAAATTATTTGGCGCACTATTTCACCTGACTTTAGTTTCCTGAGGGACCTCAGCATTTTTTTTACATTTGTGTCACGTATTGTCCTGCATCATTTTTATTTGTTCGTATATCGATATCATTTAATAAATAAAGCTTAGTTTCTTCTTTGTGAAGAGTGACGAAAAAGCTCGTCATTAATGGTGCTATGTTGCTTTTGTAAATTGCTCTAGCTGCATTGTGCAAAATAAACAATAATTGACAAGCTAAAGTGGCTCGGCAGGAACAACCTGCCTCAGGTCGTCCAAGTGTAAAGGAGAACAAAACATAAACAAAAAGTTAAGCGCCCTTATCGACTAGCAGGCGCTTACCATGGACCCGTCCGTTTTCTTTCCGCCATGCACCATGTGTCTGTCTGAAAGCGCGTAATGCAAACAGCGGCACTGGCGAAGAAGAAAGCACGTCTTCATCGCGAAATGATGTGTTTAGTTTTCTTATGGGTTAGATTAAAATAATCAAGTGAATAAAACAGAAGCAGGCACACTCTGTCAGAAGCTGTGCTGAACGCTGTTATTCACATCCAGGGCAGTGCGGAACCTCCCAGCAGTCAAGCGAACAAACCCATGGAGACGGCCGAACGATCTGTCCTTCTGAAAAAGTTTTAAGTACTTAAGAAATTACACCGCACTTTTTGCTCCATTCATACATAATGCTAAATGACTTTAAACCACGTTTATTATCAATATTCTCGACTTTCTACATTGTATTCAAAACTCTATTCTTTCAATATGCGATTTAAGTTAAACTTGAGAATTGTATTTGCACAGTTTTTGCTGGTTGCATTCAACAAAAGTGTTTAATGTTTAACAATACTCTTATTATCACTGTGCTGGCGGATCCATGCCTATCATAAAATAGAAGGAAAATAACAACAACAGAATCAGTGCTGATGCCCTGTGATGTGCACATTTTTGAAATATCAAGAGAATCCTCCCCTCTAAAGTTAGGATTGATTTATTAAAGCATCATCGATACTCTGAACAAGACCACAGATTTGGAAAGTGGTTATGCCTTTAGAAAGCAACACATAAGGGTCTTGTTAGTGAACCGTTCATTCTGCCCAGGTAAGAACACTTGTATGTCCTTTTCTCATTAGTCTATCATCAGTTTCAGTCTTTTGTGTTTTATGCAGGCGGCACGGTGGCGCAGTGGGTAGCGCTGCTGCCTCGCAGTTGGGAGACCTGGGGACCCGGGTTCGCTTCCCGGGTCCTCCCTGCGTGGAGTTTGCATGTTCTCCCCGTGTCTGCGTGGGTTTCCTCCGGGTGCTCCGGTTTCCTCCCACAGTCCAAAGACATGCAGGTTAGGTGGATTGGCGATTCTAAATTGGCCCTAGTGTGTGCTTGGTGTGTTTGTGTGTGTCCTGTGGTGGGTTGGCACCCTGCCCTGGATTGGTTCCTGCCTTGTGCCCTGTGTTGGCTGGGATTGGCTCCAGCAGACCCCCGTGACCCTGTGTTCGGATTCAGCGGGTTGGAAAATGGATGGATGTGTTTTATGCATTGTTTGCTGACCACATTTCCTTTCTTTCTTTCATTGCAGTTTTTTAGGTAATGGCAATTTTTTATATGCTTATTTTCAAGAACATTTGTAAAAGAATACAAATCACTATATATAGTAAAGATGTAGTTGAACTATAGCACAGGTTCATTTGATATTCTATGCTATTTAGAGAGAATTGTTTGCATATTTAAACTCATGTATGGTCAACGGGGTTAGAGCAAGGTAGGAAACTCTTAACAGGGTGCAAGTCCATTGCAGGGTCCACTCACACATAAATTTACACAGGGACTAATCTGTAATAGTTAATTAACCTAACTTGTTCATTTTTGGGAATGTGGGGGAAAAAGCATTTAGACACAGACAGAACCATGTAAATTCTGCACAGACAATGAGAAGGTGCAGGATATGAGCTAAGAGCATTGGAGCAATGAGAAAGCAGTGTTGCCCACTACAATTACGTTGGACAGAATCCATCCATCCATTTTCTGCTGCTAATCCAGATCTGGGTCGCAGGGGCAGCAGTCTAAGCAAAGATGCCCAGACGTCCCTTTTCCCTCCCACCTCCTCCAACTGCTCCAGAGGGATACCAAAGTGTTCGCATGGCGACTGAGAGATATAATATCTCCAGTATGTCCTGGGTCTGCCCCAATACTTCCTCCTTGTGGAGCATGCCTGATACTCCTCCCAAGGAAACATATTTCTTCTGCTTGTCAGCAATCTAGTTCTTTCCTTCAATACCCAAAGCTTGTGAGCATAGACTAGGATAGGGATATAGATCAACCGCTGTGATCTGCCTGTCAGTCTTCCACCACCTTCTTCCTTCACTTTTGAACAAGATCCTGAAAGACGTAAACTCCTCTGCCTGAGGCACAAACCCATCCACAGCCTAGAGAGGGCATTCCATCCTTTTCTGGATGAGAAACATGACCTCTGACTTGGAGGTTTTGATCCTCATTCTAGCCGCTTTGCACTTGTCTGCAAACTGCCTCAGTGGTCACAGCCAGATGAAGCCAGCAGGATCACATCATCCGCAAAAAGAAGTCAGATGATCTTGAGGTCACTGAGCTGAATACACTCCACTCCTTGGCTGTACTTAGAAAAAGTAAGTCCAAAAATATTCACTCTGGTTGTATAGGGACCAAATAGCCCGCAACAGCAGGCCTGGTACCCCATACTCTTGAAGCACCTCTCAGAGGACATATCAAGGACCACGTTCATGTACCGTTTCCTTTTCCAAGTCTACAAAACACATGTAGACTGGTCATATTCCCATAAGCTCTCCAGAATCCTTATTAAGGTAAAAAGCTGGTCCAGTATTCTGCAGCCGGGGAGAAATCCACATTGTTTTTCTTGAATCCGAGGCTTGACCAATAGCCAGATCCTCCTTTCCAAAAACCTGGCATAGGCCCTCCCAGGGAGGCTGAGGAATGTGATCTTCTAAAGTTGGAACACACCCACTGGTCCCATTTCTTATAGAAGGAGATCACCATCCCATCAGCCAAATCCAAAGGCACCATTCCTGGTCTCCTTGCTGTGTTAAAGAGGGGTGACAGCCAAGACAGCCCACTAACATCCAGAGTCTTTAAGAACTCAGGGCTAATATCACCCACTCCCGATTTTCAACAGCAATGCAAGCTACAGTGATGAATGAGTCTTCTTCCAAGTCTTCCACCTCTGCTTGCTTTAAGGATGGCATGCCGGTACAATATGGGAGGTCCTCAAAGTGCTCTTTCCACTGTCAGAATATATCCCCAGGTGAAGTTGGCAGCACCCTATCCTTGCTATAAACCACATGGGCGAATTGCAGCTACTTAATTTCTGTGTCACCTTACAGTTTATCAGAATCACTTCGAAGCTGATAGAAATTGATTTTCCATGGCCTCACTGAAATCATCTATACCCAAGTATTTGCTTCCGCAACTGCCATCTATGCGCTCCGTTTGGCCTGTCGGCACTTGTCAATTGCCTCAGAAGCCCCACAAGCTAAATACGCTGAAGGACTTCCTTCTTCAGTCTGATGACTCCCTTTATCTCTTGTGTGCACCACTGGATTCAGGGATTACCACTGCAACAGGCACCTATGACCTTATTGCTGCATCTCTGTGCAGCCACGTCAGCAGTGGAGTCACAGAACATGGCAGATTTGGGGTCAGTATCCTCACTCTCCCTTGTATTGCAAGAGAAAATCATTGTGAGGTGCAAGTTGAAGATCTTTAGGATGAGGGTGTCTGTCAAATTTTCCCAGCACTCCCTCACTATATGCTTGAGTCTGCCTGATCTATCCAGCATCCTCCCCCACCATCTGATCCAACCCACAATCAGGTAATGATCAGTCGACAGCTCAGCTCCTCTCTTCACCTGAGTGACTAAGACATATGGTTGTAGATCTGATAGCACAGCTGTGAAATCGAGCATCAGCCTATTACCAATGGTGCCAGGTGCTCCTGTGAACACCTTTATGTTCGAACATGTTGTTTGTTTTGGATAAACTGTGACTAGTCTGATAATAAAACACTGCTCAGGTACAGATTGGGTAGGTGGTTTCTCCTAATTGCATCCTTCTAGGTTTTCACTGTCATTAAGGTCCCATTCTCCCCTACCCCCCAGATAACGATAGAGTCCCCAGTGGGACCACCTTCCAGTACTCCCCCCAAGATCTCCAAGAAGAATGAATACTCGGACTCAATTGTTGGACAGAATCAGTTTATTTTACATGAGTATTGACAGGTTGACAGGCTATGTTTTTGTTTCCTGGAAGGATGGCATTTGATATACAACCCCAACTCCAAAAATGTTGGGACACTGTATAAAATATAAATAAAAACAGAATGCAATGATTTGCAAATCTCATAAGCCAGATTTTATTCACAGTAGAACTTGGAAAACATACCACATGTTTAAATTGAGAAGTATACCATTTTAAGAAAAAAATAAGGTCATTTTGAATTTGATGACAGCACCACATCTCATAAAAACTGGGACAGGGCCATGTTTACCATTGTGTAGCATTCCTTCTTCTTTCAACAACAGTCTGTAAATGTCTAGGAACTGAGGAGACCGGTTTCTAGACTTTTGGGAGAGGACTGTTGTATCATTCTTTTCCTCATGTAGGATTCTAGCTGCTCAACAGACCTGGGTCTTCTTCATGATATTTTTTTATTTGATGATGAGCCAAATGTTTTCAATTGGTGAAAGGGCTGGACTGCAGGCAGACCATCTCAGCACCCAGAATCTACTACTACAAAGCCAGACTGTTGTAATAGATGTGATATGCAGTTTAGCATTGTCTTGCTGAAATATGCAAGGCCTTTCTTGAAAAAGACATCATCTGGATGTGAGCATATGTTGTTCTAAAACCTGTATATACAGTACCTTACAGCATTGATGGTGCCTTTCCTTGAAATAGTCATTAATGCACCCACATACCCTCAGAGATGCAGGCTTTTGAAATTAGCGGTGATAACAAACCTTACAGTCCCTCTCCTCTTTAGTCCGGAGGACATGGTGTCCATGTTTTCCAAAAAGAATTTCAAATTTCTATTTGTCTGACCACAGAACAGTTTTCCACTTTGCCTCAGTCCTTTTTAAATGAGTTTTGCCCAGAGAAAACAGCTACGTTTCTGGATCATGTTCACATATGGCTTCTTCTTTGCATGATGGAGCTTTAATCTGCATTTGTGGATGGCACAGTGAACTGTGTTCATAGACAGTGATTTCTGGAAGTGTTCCTGAGCCCATGTAGTGATTTCCATGACAGAATTATGCCTGTTTTTAATGCAGTGCCGCCTGAGTGCCCAAAGATCACATGAATCCAATATTGATTTTCAACCTTGTCCCTTGCACACAGAGATTTTTCTAGATTCTTAGAATCTTTTGATGATATTACATACTGTAGATGATGAGTTATTCAAAATCTTTGAAGTTTTGTGTTGAAAATTCTTTTGCAGATTGGTGAACCCTTGCCCATCTTTAATTCTGAGAGACTCAGCCTCTCTAAGATTCTCTTTTTATACCCAATCATGTCACTAATCTGTTAGTAATTAATCTAATTAGTTGCAGAATATTCCTCCATCTGCACCACTTACTTTTTCAGCCTATTGTTGCCCTGGTCCCAAATTTTTGAGACGTGTTGCTGCCATCAAATTCAAAATGCGCTAATATTTTTCATGAAATAGTAAAATGTTTTCTATGTTCTATTGTGAATAGAATATGGGTTTATGAGATTTGCAAATCCTTGCATTCTGTTTTTATTTACATTTTACACAGTGGCCCAATATTTTTGGAATTGGGGTTGTAAGTTTATACTTAACAAAACTCCTGTTTTGCACTTTTACCTTTAGGGAAAATAGTTAGAGATTTCTTTGTTGTTAAAACACATTTGATAAGAACCTGTTACAATTGAAGCTTTGTTCCCCATGTCGCTCCATGGTACTAGCTGTTAAGAAAGCAAAATGAAATGCAAGGTAGAGCTTTTACCACTGGCCAAATATTTGCCTGCTGCTTTTCCAGAGAATGAGGTTTTCAAAATTGAACAAGCTGTTGGGAATGTTTTTTTTTTTTGTTTAGTTTTATTTTCTTTAATTTTTTCCTTCATTTTTACTGTCTTTTGGTAATATTAGTAAATGAAATTGATGGGAAAGTCTGTTATAAATGTATCTCTTTACTGAACTCCTTTAATCCAGCTATAGGGGTGTGCTGTGGCAACGACAATGCATTCAAATGACAAAAAGCAGGAGCAAACCTGGGACAGGATGCCAGTCTGTAATAGGGCTCACTTACACACAAAGTACAAAGGAAATGTAAAATAGTAAAGACCTGATACCTGTTAGAGTGGCTGGTCGCTTTAACTACAAGTATAAAAACACTCAAAGTTACTTTCATTTCAGAAAAAAAAACTGTTTCTCCACACCTTAGTATCACGTCTTCCACAAGTTGAGCCCTTTCTAGCGTCTCATATCTGAACTACAAGCTTATGACTAAAAGGGAATTTTAATCTCCAAGAAGGGAAAAACTTCTGGATGTCTCCCTGGGATTTACTTTAGGGATTCCTGCCTGTCATTTGACCTGTACACTTTTGTAAAACCAGCATAGGGGTAAGCTGGTGAGCCCAAGACAGGCGGTCCCCTCAGTATCCCAGAGGAGCCTCCATACTCTGTATTGGGTTTCACAGTGTCCTATTTTATTTTGGGGATTGTCAAAATACTAGTAGAAGTCTCCTATCATTTTCACATACCAAGACCAGGGTTTTGCACACTGCTTCTGTCTGGTAACACCCTTTGTTGGTCACAATAGGTACTTAGTACTAAAAAAGGGCTCATGGCTAAGCGTAGGAGCCTCCACGGGGCTTTTGTGGACCATCAGCCCTGAAGCAAACCCTTTTAAAGTAGGAAGAACTATAAGTACAGGTAAAGGAATGCTTTATTAAACAATTGTAACACCTGCAAACCATGTACAAAAATGCCTTCATTACTGTATGCTTAATGAAGCTTGATAAAAGTGTCACTAAATGTTTTTTTTAATTTACATTAATTATAATTTACTAGCATACTATATTTTGAGAAGTTGCTGCACACAGGAAAGTTAAGATGTGTTCTTATTTATCAAAATCCAGCGCCAGAGTTTGACCATACTATTCTACAGTACATGAGATTTAGCATCTTTCTTGTGTAAAATGCAGTAAATGTTTAAAGGTAAACACTTCAGCATAGTATCAGGCTCTGCCACAGCTACATAATATGTAAATTTCAGTTTATTTATACATATATAACATTGCTTTGTTATTTGTGTCTTTTCATATTTATTATTAAAGATGAAAGGTGTCACTGAAGAGCAAAATAAAATGATTTTCCTTTGAAGAAAAGCTTCAAAGCCGTGATACTGAGGTCAAATTAATACCTTATTGTAGCTGTGGATTAAGGTCAACAAAAATGATTGCAGACAGTAATCCTGGCCCATCAACTCAGAAGTCCCAAACTCAAATAATGGGAGAAATACTAGAGCTCACCAATGAGACACCAATTGGAAACCTGAAGAAGCTGCTGGACACTGAAGAAATGTCGCTATCAAGTGTAATTGTGAATTTCCCATTGGGATTAATAAAGTATCTATCTATCTATCTATCTATCTATCTAATACTGGCCATATCATCCAAGTTATTCAAAATTAAAACCATAAGACATTTAACTTTTGTTGTATTGTAGTTTGGCCCTTCATTTCTTGACAGGTATAGATAGATAGATAGATAGATAGATAGATAGATAGATAGATAGATAGATAGATAGATAGATAGATAGATAGATAGATAGATAGATAGATAGATGTGAAAGGCACTATATGATGGATAGCTATTGTCCATGTCATGTGCTGAAAGTTACCTGGAGTCTTGATGTCGGATGCCACCAGAAGTGTGAACTTTATTTAAAAGAAAACATAAATCAGCTTGCTTGATGTAACGTATTATGATAATTATATCATCATCATCATTTCAGGGTCTTTCCTAGGTGTTTGTTTGTTCCTAGTCATAGGTTCACACCCATTAAGAGGCCCTTAAGGCTCACTAATGAGCTTGGCAGTGAATCAAAAAATAATAATAAAAAAAGTGAACTTACCTTGGTAAAATTATAGAATATTACTGCAATCACTCTTCTTCAGTGCATAGTGATAATATCACTTTGCCACTTAATGCACATACTCTAACCTTCCAAATCACCATACATAAAATTGTCATCCATATATGTATAAAACAATATAATAATAATAAATCATGTTGAAAATCAGTTAGCACCATGTTGATAATCAATCCTTGGTTGCAACAGCTTGGAGGCAGCAGCAATATCCAGTACACCTTACATTTTCTTAACCTGCATTTACCATTACAGAGAGCGAAAGCCTATCATAGCTAAAACTAAGCAAACCTTAGACAGGCTGCCATTCCATAACACCATTACAGTGCCCAATCACATCCCAGTTACAGCCAATTTAAAAATTAAATATTTCCAGTTAATGTCATCTACAAATTTTGTGGGATATGGAAATGTTACAGTTCCTGGAGAAAACATGCAAACACAGAAAGAACACATAACATGTAGAACATGGCTGTGTAAGGCAGCATAAGGTACAATGTAGGAGCCAAGTCTAGATAGGAAAGCAGTCCATAGCAGGGTACATTAATGCAACCAAACTCGCTCAGACTATGTCAATTTAGAGCATCTGAATACCCTCTAATACACCCTTTTGAAGTGCAAGAGAAAAACGGGAGTACCTGAAGCAACATTCCAGGCAACACAGAGGAAATGCTCAGACTCCATACAAAACATTGACAAATGCTGGGAATCAAAATATGTATGTGAAATATAGTATTGATATTAATCAAGAATATCCTATCTATCTATCTATCTATCTATCTATCTATCTATCTATCTATCTATCTATCTATCTATCTATCTATCTATCTATCTATCTATCTATCTATCTATCTGTCATTTTTAAAATTCCAACTGTGGTCATCTATAGTTTCTGACAACCTCTTTCTGTCTTTTGCAATGTCTGCGTTTGCAGAAATGTGGCGGGCTTTAAAGAAGTTTCAGGAAATACATTTTCCAAATGGTAAAAGAAACTGCTAAAGTTAAACATGTTTTATTTTTCTATGGAAATAAAAAAAAGAAATAACTGTTACATTACTTTAAAATGCAGCATAGCAAGCCACTGGAGACCAGCAAAATGTTATTTCAGGCTTCTGCTTCTGGTTTAGATTGTGTTTCCACTAACTTGAGGGTTTGTATTATTTTTCAATATAGTCTGTCTTAACCCATTGTAGCCGCTGATAGGTAAGATAATAGAAGCAACTTTCAAACATTCATCCTGTAATATCTACAAATTCTATTAATTGCCTTACTTTGATTGGCATCATCTGCAATGCCATGTCCATTGGTATTCCACTTGTTTCATACAGTACAGTATATAAGGAGTGGCAGATCATTCTTTATATGACTAATGAACTGTAATGATTCATCACATTTCTTTAAATAATCTCCAAAATATTAAGTTGTATTGCAATCATTTTCTTTTTAAAGTCCAAAGTGGAATTTGGAAAGATGGGCTTTCACATTTTAATACCACACCTTTTTAGAAAAGTGAAATGGACTCTATCCACGTTTATTATGTTTTTAATTAAGGAACCCATTATCTTTGGTGACAGAATGTCTATGCTGTGAGGCAGATTTTTGAAAGCCTGTACCAATCTGACTGTAAGACTGTTACTTGAGCACTTCCGTTTTATCTACCGACTGTGAGGAAAAAATGTTGATTTAAATGCACAACACTTAAGATGTGTGTTTGGGCTTGTGGTGAAGAACATAAGGGACCCATGGTGGTGCATGAGTTTTTTTAAATAAAAACCGTGTAGCTCCGAGCATCCCAGCGGGTACTGCCTGAGGTGGCTGGAACGAGAGCTGACATCTCTGCCCAACTGAGAAGACCTGAGAAGGGTGCGCTGGGGAGACAGGGGAGAAAAATGTGCTCGGCATTTCAGGAGAGAAAGAGAATCAAACCCAGTGTCTATATAGTTTTACTCTTGGATTTTAATGAAATAATTTATTTATTGTTGGTTTTTTATCTTCACCAATGCTCTGTTTCTTTTGGATTCTTTATTGTAAAGACTTTGCACTGCACTGTTTGCACGTTGAAAGGCCTGGAATAAAAAAAGCACAATGTACATATACCAATCTTGTTGTTATGTACCCATTCAGTCTAGTCCATCTGTTTTCAATACTATCAATGTCCTGGGTTCAAAGAGAAAATGCCAGCTGCGAACAACTCAGGGCTGCAGTGCCATGAAGTGTCAGAAGGTGGGTGATCCCCACAGCTTTCTTTCAGTTAGACAAAAAAAGCCAGCTGGGAAGATGGTTATTCAAGTTGCCTGTAATTATACAATCAAATAACAGACAGTGGGGTGGGGCAGGGCGCAAATCCTGAGTAAATACATCACAAGGCCGCTGCACAATCAATTAGGTCTATTCACACAAAAGGTTTCTCAAGTTGCTTCAGAATAAAATGTAAACTCTGCCTGAAGTGAGTTTACCAAAGTGTTTCGCAAACAGAAAAATACAAGTAGGGGATTAGGGATTTTCCTTTTTAATCTTAAAGATCACACTTAATTGTCTCAATGCAACTGTACTTTTCTCTTTCATTGCTTCTATGGTGCCAGTAACAGCTTAAAAAAAAAGAGAAAGTGTACCCTGAAAAAAATATTTTTTTCTCCTCAGTTTGTTATTCAGAGGTAAAGACAGACAAATGAAGTACATTTAAACTGAAAGAAAGTCTGTACGTGATAATGACACATTCTCCAGTATAGTGCAGCAGATGGGTTTAGCATTTTAAGTCAGCATGGCCACCTCTTAACAAGCATGTGATAGATGGAGATTACATCAGGATATACAGTGAGAAGGGTCTGCTTTATATATATATTTTAGTTTTGGCTATCCACCAGGAGGTAGCATGCTAAGTTACTAACAAAAACTGTATCTTTTATTTTTTGAATTTTGAATTACCACAGTGCTTAAAAAATATATGGCTTAATTGTTTTGGTTTTTTTTGACATTTAAAGTTTAAAGAATGGAGGGAAACTTTTAACTGACAATGCAGGTACAGCATTTGCAAACTTGAAAGATCTGTTTTCTTTTTGGTTGATCAATGCAGGCTGAATTGTCTTTGATTCACAGTGTGTGATGTTATCACTCTGGTACAACAATTGCCACTTTGGCCTCACAACTCAAGGCATGTGAGCACAAGTCCTATCCAGAACAGTGTCAGAACTTCCCACCTTTGATAGACATACATGTTAGGTTAAATGGAGACTCTAATTTAGTCTTGTGTGAGTTTATGTTGAATATGCCCAGTGATTAGCTGATATCCCAACAGGACTGGCTCTGACTCTCAGCACAGGTGGATGGATGGATGGATGTTGTATGTTTTATATGTTATTAATGTTTTGTTTCTTTCATAAACTTGCCTTTCCAGGAGTGTTGCCTAATGACACATTTATCACTTAGGAGAGATAACAAAGAACACTAATGGTACGTACAATACACTGACAATTTATATACAAATATTGTTAAAATATGCATCTGCGACAGGAGCATGTTGTAAGGAGAGCTTTCAGGAAAGTGAGTACCAGGAAGACAGCATATCCAGATGGCATTTCAGGATGTGTTTTTAAGATCTACACTAGTCAGCTTGCACCAGTGTTCATGGTAATATTTAGTCTCTCATTAACTTAGTCTGTTGTACCAAGATGTTTTAGAACATACACCATTGTCCCTGTAACTGAGAAATCACATACAACCTGCCTATATGAGTACTTTCCCATTGCACTAATGCCTATAACAATGAAGTGTTTTGAGAGTCTAGTCTTGAATTACATATGCTCTTTACTGTCCAATGAACTAGATCCATTAGAGTTTGCATATCACTCCAGTAGATGCACAGATGATGCCCTCATCTTGATCCTACATACAGAACTGGCCCACATGGACAACAGGAAAGGGAATTATGTGTGAATGCTATTTGGAGACTATAGTTTGGTATTTGACGCAATAAACCCCTCTAAGTTCATTACCAAGTTCAGGGACCTATGCCAGAGCACTTCACCATACAGCTGTGTTTTTAGGCAGACCTCAGACCACACTTCAGTATCCCTCCCCCTCAACATAGGGGCTCCACAGTCCTGTGGTTTGAGTCCTTGGCTGTACTCCGACTACACATATGACTGCATGGCTGAACATGGCTCAGTATCATTGTCAAGGTTGCTGATAACACAGCTGTAGTAAGCCTGATCTGTAACAATAATAAGCAGACTTACCTGGATGAAGTGGACAGTCTGTTGCACTGATGTCAGTATAACAGTCTTCTCGTGAATGTCAGTAAGACAAAGGAGTTGATTGTGAACTTTAGAAGAAAACAGCAGAGGTGCTGCCGCCTCCTCAGTATTAACAACACTCAGATGGAGAGGATGGATAGTTTCAGATACCTTGGTGTCCTCACCACAGATGACTTGACATGGTCCAAGCACATCGGCACATTGTTGAAAAAGGTACGAAAATATCTTCACCACCTGAGATGCCTCAGGGATCTTAGTCTGTTCTCCCAGATTCTAAAGATTTTCTAGTGCTCCACCATCAAATGTATCCTGACAGGAAACAATATCACCTTTTTGGAAACAGCATGCAGTAGGACCACAAGGTTCTGCAGAGTGGTGTGGTTAGCTCAAGGGATCACTGCATATGCACTCTCTAACTACTAGGACATCTATACTAAGTGAAGTTGGAGCAGGGCAAAGAAAATAATCAGAGATACCAGCCATCCCATCAATGGTCTCTTCTCTGTGCTACGATTAGGGCAACACTACTGCTGCCTAAAGACCAGCTCAGAGAAACTGAGGAAATTCTTCTTTACACAGTCCATCTGCATCTTGCATGAGTAAGTGCCCTATTGTTAATTTCCTTTTATTAAGTTATTTATTTACTCATTATATATTTTTGTAATATTAATATTATACTGTCATTGTATATATTCATGTTGATTGACATTTATAGAGTTGAGTATGTATTGTTTGTTGTCTTTTTATATTCTTCTGATGCACCATCTGGGAGTTCAACAACTACGCATTTCACTACATATTGTACTGTTTATAATTGTATGTGATATAGTGTGTAATATAGATGTGCAGTGGATAGAACTGTTGCTTCAAGGCTCCAAGATGTTGATTGGAAATCTATTGGGAGTCTGCATGTTTGCCCTGTGTCTGCATACGTTTTCAACAAGGTGCTCGAGTTTTTCTCCCAAATCCAATATGTTAAATAAATTGGTGACTGCAGATTGGTCCAGTATGAGTGAGTGAACATGTGCCTTGGGAAGGAATGGTGCTTTGTTCATTATTGGCTTGTGTCTTGCACCCAGTATTCCCTAGTAAGTTTCCAGTCACCGTAACACTAAAATATGATATAAAAAGTTTAAATGATGAACGGACAGATGATTTTTATGTTTTTATTGTCTAATATTAATCAGTTAACCTGTTGTGGTCCCCAGGACAGGCAGACTGAATATCAATTAAAGAGGTATATTTTCACATTAATTTGCTTTGAATAGTATTTCTGTGTGTTTTGTGAGATGCCTTGGAGAAATATTCTCTGCAAAAGATGCTATATAAAGTGAAGATGGAATGGTATGGAAGAAGGGCAATGTGCTTGCCTAGAATTTCACAATACTGCTTTAAGGTCAAGTCCCAGCCTTATCTCTGTCTGTATAGAATTTGCATAGTTGCCACTAGCCATTACCCCAGCATTTAACACTTTTTACTTATAAATTTAACGTAAAATTTACAAACCCATTTAATGCAAATCAAGATCACAGAAAGGCCAAGCCCACTTTGGCAATATAATGCACAAACAGGAAAATAGCCCCAAACAAGGCATGAGTCCATTAAACAGCCTACTTATGCACGTGTTTTCACAGGGTCGTGTCAGAGCTGCAAGGTAACCTACAGTAACCAAAATGATTTTGGGCATGTGGTAATGCAAAGCAAAGTACCAGAAAGAAAATCTGCACAGACAGAAAGATAACATGAAGGCTCTACATGGGCAGCAGCCAGGCATGGGATTCATACTCAGAATGATGAATCTGTGAAGAAGCAGTACTAACCTATGCACAACTGTGTCCCTCTATGAGTAAATTTTAACTTAACTTTATTTGTTAATGTTTGTATCCCAAAAATGTAATTTAATTGATAACAATTGACACATTGTAACAAAGGGGCAGCATAGCGACTTAGTAGTTAGTACCATGGGCTTCTGTTATGTACTGCTTTACTTTACTTGTTCTTTGTGTGTCTGCATAGTTTTCTCCAGATTTCCTGCCATGTACCAAAGACATAAGGTAAGTTAAATTAGTGGATATGTATATGAGTGTGCCTAACTTTAGTAATGGCTTTGCAGGCAAACCTCCAAAGACTTCCGCAACACTGGATTGAAAAGTAAATTTGTAGTAAAGGACAACGAGGTGGTGCACTGATTAAGGCTGTTGTTTTACTGCCCCAGTGACTTTGGTTCAATGTACAGATCTCTTCACATTCTTTGCAGAGTTTGCACATTCTGTCTGTCCATTTTAGGACAATTAAACTGGTGTGGTATAAATAAGTGGATATGCATGTGTCTTGTGATGAACTGAAATCTCATCCAGGGTTATTCCCAACTTTGTACCTTGAAATCTGCTGTTGTAGGCTGTGGTGTTCTATAGTTGTGTAAAGGAACAAGCAGATTTAGAAAATATTTCAATGGATGGTGTAGTATTTTAGTTTAATACACCAATTTCTCTAATGGTTGATATGCAAAT
The DNA here is from genome assembly GCF_900747795.2 of Erpetoichthys calabaricus. Classification (NCBI taxonomy): domain Eukaryota; kingdom Metazoa; phylum Chordata; class Cladistia; order Polypteriformes; family Polypteridae; genus Erpetoichthys; species Erpetoichthys calabaricus. The sequence continues at coordinate 19,116,675 of NC_041404.2, forward strand.
TGTAAAGACTGACTATCCTTATATTTTGAGTTTGAGGGAGTGAGAGCACAGAAATAGGAATAAGGATTATACTGTACCAGCAACAGTGCACTGTACAATAACGTGCAGTGAATACACTTAACTTAAGCCTTCATAGTTTTCATACTCTTTCTCAGTACGTTTAGCATTCATTTGCTCAGAGGTTGATGCGCTTGCTGCTTCCTGAGCAGCTCTTCTTTTCTCCACCCTAGCGGCCCGGTTCTTCTCTTCTTTCGTTGGCATCTTTTTGCATTAAAACTGATTAAGTCAGTTTTTGTGTTGCAATTACTTAGTATGTTTTCCTTCATTTTTCACCTTAAGGTGGTGGTTAAGTCTTCAATCTGCCTCAAGAATGATTTAAGATATGACAAGTTAGGGGAAGTGAAGGTGGTAGGGATGAGAACGGTGGCCCACTGCCGAAAGTTGATTTTACAATAAAATAAAATTAAATTAAAAAGTGGAATAAAAATCACCACCCCGTACAGTAAGGGTCACGTAATATATGTATACCAAATTTCAGGTCAATAGGTCAAACGGTCTGTGAGCTACAGGTGATTTAAAATCCTTGATAGACAAACGAACAGCCATGGTAGCGTATTATATAAGAAGATTAGATAAACTGATTTATGTTTTCTATTAATTAAATTTAAGATCTTTCTTTTTATACACTCTTTCTGTCATGGTGCAGGAGAATCATTACATATAATGTTCAGACCTGCAGGTAAGAACTCCAGAGTACTCTGTACATATGACAATATTACTACTACTGCTAGTACAACTAGTACTGCAGTATTCAGGCATATAATGAGTTCTAGATATATGTAGCACAGTAAAGCCAACAGAAGACTACAACTATGGGTGAGATTGGTGTAAAGGTTGAAAATAGAGAATCACAAAATAAAGATGAGAACATGTCTCATAAATAAATTGCATGACCAGCAGTTTTCCTTGGTTAGATTAAGGAAGGTTCAGTACAGCAGTGATTCACTCGGTCTTGTACATTTTCATTAGAATGAAAGGATTGGGCACTCAATAGTGCATTACAGTAATAATTTGTTGTGGTAGAAGTTTACCACATTTCTAAGGCTCTCATCATTTTTTGTTTTTCTATCTTTCAGTCTCTTCATATTTACACTATGAAGTCTTTCCATTTACTGGTGAAAAATGCCTTCCATTCATTTCAGTGGATCATACTGAAAAGGAACAAAAATATTTATATTAGTTGGAACCAGTAGCCTCTAAGTATGATGCAAAAGGATGGGTTGCTGAAGATTTACGGAAAATAGATATTAGGGCAATTGAGCTGTGACACTTGGTCAGCAAAATAATTACATTGAAGCAGGGGTTAGCTACTGCCTGCCTTTAGATTCTGCCACGGAAGGCTTAGTCACCTCACAGACCTTTATTATAATGAGTGTGTTCTAATAATGAAGCTTAGTGTACCTGTGGTGGCTTGTGTCAGAAGACAATCATTGGCAGAAGAAGAGATATCATATTTTATTACTGGTGTATACAAAATCAACAGAAGTGTTTTTAAATGTTGCACACTATGAATTCTCCTTTATCATAGCCATCTAGACCCCCACCCACCCATCTAATTGTATTGCAATTGAGTAGTGAGTCATTGTAAGGATTGTAATGGCCTATTGGAGGAAAATGTCTCCATTAAACTCCATCAGCTCCTCCATCTAAAGTGATGGAGCATACCGGCTTTACCAGGGGTCTACAGTATGTTGGTCTGCGGGCTGTACATTCCTCTTACCAAATTTTGAAGATTTCTTTGATATGGATTGTATTGGAGAGCATCCTTAAAGTTTACTGGATTGTGCAAATGTAGGAAAGTGGAAAGAGAGAAAGAGGCGAATACAATCAAATAAAGACAGAGACAACAGGGTTTCAGGGACACAAACTCTCTCCCCGTATTCTAACACTTCAGAAAAGATTCTTGTTCCTAAAGCATATATAGCTTCAGAAACACAGAGGTATACACACAATATGAGCGCTATGTCTGAGGCACGTTCATTAGCCAGGACTGAAACCTTTATAACAGATGAAAGACTAAAGTGAAATAGACTCATTAGGAAGTGACAAATAGCTCACTTTATATTGTCAGTTTAGCAAGGCAAAGTATAATAAAAACTATATCACAAAGACATCGTTGACAGTTTTTTGTATTTAAACATTTTTTCTTTAACACTCTTAGTAACATGTAAGTTTCACACAAATATTTATTGTGAAAGGTTTGCTCAGCTTATAGAAGGTTCTATATTGAATAAAAAACAAACAAGATAGTAAATGCAATGTTTTTGAATGGTACTCCAGAAATAATTAATTTGTGGGCACTATAAGGAACTGATAGAAAGATAGGAGATTTGTCCTAGAGCATCAAGTGGCAGTAGTGGTTTTGTATAAGAAACAGATGAAACCCCCCATCACCATATTATGGAGGGCAGACAGCATGTGAGCAACGGAGGGCGCTAGATCATTTAAAACAGAACACGGAGCTCAGAAATGCATTGATAACTGGGACAATCAGAAAGTGCTCAGGAGAAATGGAGCCAGGACTTTTAGATAGATAGATAGATAGATAGATAGATAGATAGATAGATAGATAGATAGATAGATAGATAGATAGATAGATAGATAGATAGATAGATAGATAGATAGATACTTTATTAATCCCCAAGGGGAAGTTCACATACTCCAGCAGCAGCATACTGATAAAAACAATATTAATTAAAGAGCAATAAAAACGCAGTGCAAGTAAAAAAAAAAAGCAAGGTGGAGAGTGCAAGGCAGGTATAATAGACAATAACTTTGTATAATGTTAACGTTTACCCCCCCGGTGGAATTGAAGAGTCGCATAGTGTGGGGGAGGAACGATCTCCTCAGTCTGTCAGTGGAGCAGGACAGTGACAGCAGTCTGTCACTGAAGCTGCTCCTCTGACTGGAGATGATACTATTTAGTGGATGCCTGTCACTCTGCCACAGATGTCAGACTGTCCAGCTCCATGCCTACAATAGAGCCTGCCTTCCTCATCAGTTTGTCCAGGCGTGAGGCGTCCCTCTTCTTTATGCTGCCTCCCCAGCACACCACCGCGTAGAAGAAGGCGCTCGCCACAACCGTCTGATAGAACATCTGCAGCATCTTATTACAGATGTTGAAAGACGCCAGCCTTCTAAGGAAGTATAGTCGGCTCTGTCCTCTCTTGCACAGAGAATCAGTATTGGCAGTCCAGTCCAGTTTATCATCCAGCTGCACTCCCAGGTATTTATAGGTCTGCACCCTCTGCACTCAGTCACCTCTGATGATGACGGGGTCTAGGAGGGGTCTGGGCCTCCTAAAATCCACCACCAGCTCCTTGGTTTTGCTGGTGTTCAGTTGTAGGTGGTTTGAGTCGCACCATTTAACAAAGTCCTTGATTAGGTTCCTATACTCCTCCTCCTGCCCACTTCTGATGCAGCCCACGATTTTAAGGGTCATTTCTGACCCTATGAAATGATTTTGTGGATTGCCATAAAGGTATCTTTAGAATAAAGTTTAAAATAACTCCAGAACAGAATCTGCTTTATGTTGGACCCAAGTGAGTTGTGGTAAAGAAGCTAACCACTTCACTTTAGTTTTGCCAGAGCAGTAAGTAAGAGAGATTGGGAGACAAGTCAGAGAATATTGTGGTGTTTGATACATGGCACAGTGGGCATTTTTAGACCCTGTTTCAATAGCTTTTACTTTTCTGTTTGTTTTGTTGTTGCTTGGTGTCCATTCTGTGATCATCCATCCCTTGTGTTTTTGCTTAAATAAACCATAATTTTTTTAACAAATTATAACATTTTGGGTTTTTCCAGGTTAGGTGGGTACATAAAGATACCACCTGTTTGTTTCATATAAGGAGTGGGGTTCCTGTACACTCCTTATTGGCCAACCAAACTATTGATAAACACAGGTAGTGACAATAGAAAATTGATAAACACAAATAATGGTAATAAACACAAAACCTAAAGGAAATAATTTCCTGAAAAAATGTATAAAGGAGCACTGCAACACAAAATTATATGTGTGGGTGGGCAAGATGTTTTTTGTAACTGGTTACATTACATGCATTTGTTGACCATTTCAAAAGGAAAGAAAACAGTTGTGACTCTCCATACCTCAATAATCCCTGATGCTGTATCAGAATGTGTAGCACCTCTATAGTGTACACAATTTTGAGCACTTATCAAATGGATACCAAGAGAGTATTAAGCCTGGAAAGAAGCAAGCAAACATCCTGATGGGAGCCCACTTGTGACGCTGAAGCTTTTGTACCACACTTGTTCTTGGTCTATACCTGTTTCCTGTAATCATGTCCAGCTTAGAAGGCAGTGTTATTCCAAAAGATGCCACTTTGACTTGAGTTGCAGTTCTCTCTCTCACTCCTTTGTAGGCTATTTTGTTTTATTTAATTTTCAAACACTGTTTTAGACACTCACAGTTGTTCTTATTTCCTTTTACTGTTAATGACCATTAGTCTCCTCGAGTTAGTGGACAGTAAAATGCCAGCCTTTGCAGTTGATGTGTGTCAGATTTACCCTGGTCCACAGGCTTCGACACATGCCTAACATGATGCTTTTGCTCGTACCTTCCATGTGCTGTTTACTTTTGTTCAATATTGTTCCTTACTGTAGTTACCTTGCAATCACCTGAGATTTGAGACCTGTTCAGTTTTAAACCAAGGTCATATTTAAAGATAAATTGTTATAAAAATGTTAGTGTGTACTTATAGCCTTATTCTCTGCTGAAGAGCCCATAACTTAATTAGGCTTAACATTTGCTAACGATGTGAGACAAGTGACACTTAACGCGCTGTGCAGAGGAAGCTACTGAGTCATTTTATTTGTGTTGCTTAATTACTAAAGTTTGTTTTCCACTGGTGTTTCTGATCATTTACTTTAGCACTTTTTCCCCAGGTTTGTCTCATCTAAAGTTTTGACTTCCATCTGCATTTTTCAACTATGTCTTCACTTGTTCCCAGCTTTCCATTTTGGCCCTTGACCTTACTGAACCTTCCGTGTTTGTTAAGTATCAAATCCTCCTCTAAAACATACTACTAGTGGGTCTCATTTCCCCTTGCTGGCAAAAGCACATTATGTCCTTTTACTCCCAAAGACACAATCTTAAATCTTGGTACTTTTAACAAGGAGGTGAAGGCCTGGTATAGGATGATGACTTGCGTATTTGCAAAAGAAATCAATATGTAAAAGATGAAGGATGATCTTCTTCACTTGGTGAACTAAATGCCTCTTCTCTGCGCTTGAAGAAGGTCTTATATTCTTATCAAAAATGTTCTTTATGTTACTAGCTTCTTGTATTTTGATTTAGGAGCACATTCTTCAATTACTTTTAAATTACTTAACTGTACACACACCTGTGTATGTTCAAAGTTGCTTCCTTTTTGTGAATTTTTAGACTTCAATATTGAACTAAAGTGTGAAAAACACACAAGGGGTCATAGCTCTATCCCAGCTTTCTCATCATTTTTCTGGGGCCAGAAACCCTTTGATGGGAGCAAGGAAAGTGCTAGCATGGGCTTGTAGACAGCTTACTGCAGCCAGGTGGTGGGCTGTGTCTTTGGACAGCTGAGATAAACAAGAGGAAGGTCAGACAAGAAGGGCAGATAGATCAACTCCACTTTAAAACAGTGCACCCACTACAAACCGGCTTGTGGCCATCTGTCTGCTTTGCTTAACAAAATAAAACAGCAGCTTTCTTGTGAGGGCCCTAACCAAACTGCTTTGCTTTATAGCAAGGTAATATATACCTTTTCCTCCAGCCAGTTTAACATTTGGAAGGTCATTATGGTGTGAAGTTTATGAGGAATGAAAAAAGGAATCAGTGGTCAAGTTCCACTGGTATAAACACAGATAATCCTAGACATACTGGTGATGCTTTTGGAGGTGTTAAATACTTACATTAAGATCCCTACCACTAAATGTAAATACATATGTAAAATTAGCATGCAAGACTGTTCTTCTTTGTCATCTGTCACTCATTGTTCAACTTCATGCTTTCTCTTTGGTCTTGCTCTGTTTTCATCCCTGTATCTTGCTGATCTGTTGATTTCATTTCAGCTGAGATCAGTCAGCTCATAAGAAGATTTTCATTCCTTTATTTGATCAAATCCATTACTGCCACTCTGTCTAGGGTTTGTTCCCACCTTGTGCTCTATGCTAGCTAGGAGAGGCTTCAACACCCCCTGCAATCCTGGTCTGAATTAAGCGGGTTAAAAAATGATATGACATGTATTCCATAACAGGGCTTTAGACTGCATCAGCCTCACAGCATTAGACCACCCCAGACAGGTTTCTAGTCACACAAGGCACACTCACACACATCTACACACACTAATACAGAGCTAAATGACCTCTCAACCTAACCTTCATGTTTTTAAGTGTTGAGTCACATGACTCATTGGATTGGTGATTCAGAAGGGCAAACCAAGAAACAAGTTCAGATTTCATATGCAAGGAGAAGTAATTCAAGTGAATGTAATGAAATGCTTTATGAAGTGGTTTGTTAATACTCTCAAAGATAAAAACAGCACCTGCAGTACAGAAAGCAAGTAGAAGAAGAAGAAGAATATTAATAGGTCGGGCTTGTTTGGAAAATACATGACTTGGATTTACCAACATGGCCTGCTTCCGAGACTTATGTGGCTTCTTACTGTATATGAAACATCATCATCGACTGTTGAAGCTGTGGAAAGGGAAATTAACAAAATGGTTGGGAATTTCTCTAAGCTTTATTGGACAGCTTCAGTTCCTTTGTCATCATTTGTTAGTAGAGGAGTTTAACATTGTCAAGTGCCTTGACCTTCAGAGACTCCCAAGACACCTTGTCAATCTTGGTGGAATTGGACAGCCAGCAGTGCAAAAAATCTACCTGTGTGTTCTCTGAAAATTGGGGACATAATTGGTAATCCCTTAACTGGAAGGCAAAGTATTGGAAGAGTACATGTTAAACAGTGGGCAAAGGCCAGTTGATGGGAGAAGAGAACCATAATCCAGGATGAAGTCTGAAACCTGGAGGAGGAGGGGAGAAGAGCTAGGTCCAGCTTGGTGTTTAAAGAGCCTGGAAAAGGTGGATTCTTCCTGAAAGAAACATTACCTGTACCAGTCTATGGAGGCTGGATGCATTGCACATTTCCATTTTGCTCAGAGCAGTTTATTGCACAGTTGAGGTATAAGAGAGGACTCACTGTGCAAAGTGTCTGGGGGAAAAGGGACCATGTCACACATCCTGACAATGCAAAACAGCACTAACACAGGGGAGGTTCAGGTAGCAAAATGACAGGGTGCTAACAACCCAAGCAGATATCCTTTGGGCAGGAAAAACTTTAGAAACACCATGTTAAGGCAAATATATTGCATAACACTGTAACCTTTGTTAAAGAAGGACGGAGACCAGTTATCCAGAGTCAGGCTAAGTCAAGCCAACTACAGGCTACCCCAGAGCTGGGGGATGATAGTCGATTTGGGAAGAAAGCTCCTGTTTTCCAGTAAGCAGTACAATCCACAACATTGAGACCAGATATTGTAATTTGGTCAACAGAGGGAAAGACGATTATCCTAGTTGAATTAGCACTACCATGGTAGGAGAGCTGGGATGAGGCAGAAGAGAGAAAGAAGAGCAAATATTTTGGTACACTGTATTAATCCCTGAAGGAAAATTGTCTTTTCCTAGCAACTTATTCGGGATTGTTGGGATAAAGCTTGATCAACATGACTGTTCACAGTGGAGGTGAGATCAGGGATCAGTGTCAGGAATTCACAGTTTAGTAGGTGTGGAATTTGTTGACAAAAGGCCATGAGAGAAAAACATTAGTTTGGAGGAAAGAGCCTCCTATTGGCTCTAATTTAAGAGAGAGCACTTTTACTCGAAGCCTGGAGGAGAGGGGTAGCGACTGGCCACTACTGCTGATCCGCCAACTGTAACATTTTCTGACTAATAGTTTAAACACTCTGTGAAGGTTGGTAACCACCTGATTACCTCTCCTTCTGGCTAAGGCTGCACCCATTCAAAATAGTTGTAGAAGGGAATTTTAGATGTAATGCTAACCTGAGAGATTTGATGATTTAATTTGTTGTGGGTGTGGATGAGGAGCTCTTCATAATGGACTGGAGGATGCAGAGCCTCTGTATTTAACTTGCTTCTTGCCTTTCTTCGCCCCTTTAACTCTATTTTATTTCCCATCATTCCATGTATTTTCTAAACATTTTCCATGCATTCCTGAGTATGTTCCCCTCATGGAATTAGGGGCATCCAGATCTTGTCTTGGGAGTAAAAACACTTCTTCTGTTATGATTTACTGGGCTCCACAAATCTCAAAAAAAGGCTTCATCTTTAAAACGAGGCCTCAAGTTTCCAATGAAGCCTAGAAGCAAAATAAACCTTACTTATACCTTAAGAAGCAGGCTTGCAGCCTGCACAGACCAAACAGAAAATCTGGTTCAAAAAGAGTTTACCATGTTGGCAAACAGAGTTGCCAACAAGGAAATCCCAAGCAAATAGTTACCAAAACACTATCCAGAAATGAGAATTACAAAAACAAAAGCAAAAGAGTCAAAGCTCTAGAAAATACAAAGAAATATAAAAGAAAGAAAAAACTCAGAGAGTGCAATTTCCATTAGTCTTTGTAGGACTAGGAGCTATTCCTCAGTGAGGACCTGCCTCTTGGAGAAACATTCGCAAAACACAAGGAGCAAGGCAGAACATACTTTAAAACATAGAAACTAAAACTTTAAAACATAGAAATAATCATAATTGACAAAAATAAATCTAAAAGTAATAAAGATAAACAACAATATAAACATAAACAATAGTAGTTAAAGGGTTAAACATGAGCAAAAAAGACAAAACAAAGGAAATTAAACATATGATGAAGGGTTTTTGCATGATCTTTTGGTTTTCTGAAACCAGCCTTACTTCTGATTCCTCTCTTGTCTATCCCATTTTTGTGCCTTCAATTTCCTGGTGTTTTTTGCCACTGAAAATATTTCAGATTTTTACATGGTCACTTGCTCTTTCAATTGTGATTATAACAATTCATTAATATAATTAAAGAATTTATTAACAGAGATAATGATCTGAGAGAGAAACAAGGGGAAGCATTCAAAAAGAACAGGAATCCTGCCTAAACTAAGCAATACCGAAAACCTGTTATGATTTGTGAGTCTTTTAATTTAATTTTGTTTTTTTGTTTACCTTTCCAGTGTTTATGTATCACTCCATTTTCCATCCTCTTCCGCTTATCCGATATCGGGTTGCAGGGGCAGCAGCTTGAGCAGAGATATCCAGACTTCCCTCTCCCCGGCCACTTCCCAGGCCAGCCGAGAGACATAGTCCCTCCAGCATGTCCTGGGTCTTCCCCGGGGCCTCCTCCCGGTTAGACGTGCCCGGAACACCTCACCAGAGAGGCGTCCAGGAGGCATCCTGATCAGATGCCCGAGCCACCTCATCTGACTCCTCTCGATGCGGAGGAGCAGCAGCTCTATTCTGAGCCCCTCCCGGATGACTGAGCTTCTCACCCTATCTTTAAGGGAAAGTCCAGACACCCTGCGGAGGAAACTCATTTCAGCCGCTTGTATTCACGATCTCGTTCTTTCGGTCACTACCCATAGCTCATGACCATAGGTGAGGGAAGGAACATAGATCGACTGGTAAATTGAGAGCTTTGCCTTGTGGCTCAGCTCCTTTTTCACCATGACAGACCGATGCATTGCCCGCATCACTGCGGATGCTGCACTGATCCGCCTGTTGATCTTGCGCTCCATTCTTACCTCACTCGTGAACAAGATCCCGAGATACTTGAACTCCTCCACTTGGGGCAGGATCTCGCTCCCAACCCTGAGAGGGCACTCTACCCTTTTCCGACTGAGGACCATGGTCTCGGATTTGGAGGTACTGATTCCCATCCCAGCCGCTTCACACTCGGATGCGAACTGATCCAGAGAGAGCTGAAGATCACGGCCTGATGAAGCAAACAAGACAACATCATCTGTAAAAAGCAGTGACCCAATCCTGAGTCCACCAAACCGGACCCACTCAATGCCCTGGCTGCGCCTAGAAATTCTGTCCATAAAAGATATGAACAGAATCGGTGACAAAGGGCAGCCCTGGCGGAGACCAACTCTCACTGGAAACGGGTTCGACTTACTGCTGGCAATGCGGACCAAGCTCTGACACTGATCATACAGGGACCGAACAGCCCTTATCAGGGGGTCCGGTACCCCATACTCTCGGAGTACCCCCCACAGGATTCCCCAAGGGACACGGTCGAACGCCTTTTCCAACTCCACAAAGCACATGTAGACTGGTTGGGCATACTCCCATGCACCCTCCAGGACCCTGCTAAAGGTGTAGAGCTGGTCCACTGTTCCACGACCAGGACGAAAACAACACTGTTCCTCCTGAATCCGAGGTTCGACTATCCAACTGACCCTCCTCTCCAGGACCCCCGAATAGACTTTTCCAGGGAGGCTGAGGAGTGTGGTCCCTCTGTAGTTGGAACACACCCTCCGGTCCCCCTTCTTAAAGAGGGGGGCCACCACCCTGGTCTGCCAATCCAGAGGCACTGTCCCTGATGTCCATGCGATGTTGCAGACGTGTGTCAACCAAGACAGTCCTACAACATCTACAGCCTTGAGGAACTCCGGCGTATCTCATCCACCCCCGGGGCCCTGCCACCAAGGAGTTTTTTGACCACCTCAGTGACCTCAGTCCCAGAGATGGGGAGCCCACCTCCAAGTCCCCAGGCTCTGCTTCCTCATTGGAAGGCATGTTAGTTGGATTGAGGAGGTCTTCGAAGTACTCCCCCCACCGACCTACAACGTCCCAAGTCGAGGTCAGCAGCACACCATCCCCACCATATACAGTGTTGACACTGCACTGCTTCCCCCTCCTGAGACACTGGATGGTGGACCAGAATTTCCTTGAAGCCGTCCGAAAGTCGTTCTCCATGGCCTCCCCAAACTCCTCCCATGCCAGAGTTTTTGCCTCAGCAACCACCAAAGCCGCATTTCGCTTGGCCTGCTGGTACCTATTAGCTGCCTCCAGAGTCCCACAGGACAAAAGGGTCCTGTAGGACTCCTTCTTCAGCTTGACAGCATCCCTCACCGCCGGTGTCCACCAACGGGTTCGGGGATTGCCGCCACAACAGGCACTGACCACCTTACAGCCACAGCTCTGGACAGCCGCCTCAACGATAGAGGCACCGAACATGGCCCATTCGGACTCAATGTCCCCCACCACCCTCGGGATGTGGTCAAAGTTCTGCCGGAGGTGGGAGTTGAACCTGCTTCTGACAGGGGGCTCTGCCAGACGTTCCCAGCAGACCCTAATATCCTCCCCTATCGAGCCTACTCACCACCAGGTGGTGATCAGTTGACAGCTCCGCCCCTCTCTTCACCCGAGTGTCCATGATATGTGGCCGCAGGTCCGATGACACGACCACAAAGTCAATCATCAAACTGAGGCCTAGGGTGTCCTGGTGCCAAGTGCACAAATGAACACCCCTATGCTTGAACATGGTGTTCGTTATGGACAATCTGTGATGAGCACAGAAGTCCAATAACAAAACACCGCTCGGGTTCAGATCGGGGGGCCATTCCTCCCAATCATGCCCTTCCAGGTCTCACTGTCATTGCCCACGTGAGCATTGAAATCTCCCAGCAGAACGAGAAAGTCCCCAGAAGGTATGCCCTCTAGCACCCCCTCCAGGGACTCCAAAAAGGGTGGGTACGCCAAACTGCTGTTTAGCGCATACGCGCAAACAACAGTTAGGACCCGTCCCCCCACCTGAAGGCAGAGGAAGGCTACCCTCTCGTCCACTAGGGTAAACCCCAATGAACAAGCTCCAAGTCGGGGCAATAAGTATGCCCACACCCGCTCGGCGCCTCTCACCGGGGGCAACTCCAGAGTGATAGAGATTCCAGCCCCTCTCAAGGAGATTGGTTCCAGAGTCCAAGCTGTGCGTCGAGGTGAGTCTGACTATATCTAGCCGGAACCTCTCGACCTTGCGCGCTAGCTCAAGCTCCTTCCCCTTCAGAGAGGTGACGTTCCACGTCCCAAGAGCCAACTTCTGAAGCCGAGGATTGGACCTCCAAGGTCCCCGCCTTCGGCCACCGCCCAACTCACACTGCACCCGACCTCCTTGGCCCCTCCCATAGGTGGTGAGCCCATGGGAAGGGGGACCCATGTTGCCTCTACGGGCTGTGCCTGGCCAAGCCTCATGGGTGCAGGCCCAGCTACCAGGCGCTCGCCATCGAGCCCCGTCTCCAGGCCTGGCTCCAGAGGGGGGGCCCCGGTGACCTGCATCCGGGCAAGGGAAAACGCCGTCCAAAGTTTTCATTCATCATAGAAGTTTGTTGAACTGCTTTTTGTCTCATCTCTCACCTAGGACCAGTTTGCCTTGGGTGGCCCTACTAGGGGCATAAAGCCCCGGACAATAGAGTTCCTAGGATCATTGGGACACGCAAACCCCTCCACCACAATAAGGTGGCAGTTCAAGGAGGAGTTTATGTATCACACGACCACAAAATGCATGAAACAGTGACTACTGCATCACGTGATCCATCTTTGTCTTGGGGCGCCTCAGGTTTTGCACGCTGTGATTAGTGGAATCTTTTGTGTGACCGTGGATGAGCCTGGGGGCTAAGCCAATTACCTCATACCGACGATGTGCGGTATCCCTATGTAGATAAAAATAGTTCAATAGTTAGTGTCAAATTCAGTGCAAAAATTGGACAGTTAAGTGGCGATTGGTACTTTTGGTTTCTTGACTCACTTTTTGGCTTTCAGTTTACATTTCATGGTTTCCCCTTTTTTGTTTCAGTAGCTTGATATTTGTCTGTCTTTCTGGCTTCTGACTTCTTTCTCCTTTCTTTTGACTATTCTCTGGCAAAGAGTTCTCAATCACCTAGCAATCCTTAAGATCGCAATAATCCAGTGGGACATTGTCCTTTATCAAAACCAAGTCCAGGATTTGAAGAACAGTACCATTCAATGTGAGCAAGAAGTCCATAAACAAGAAAATGCAATAATCACAAAATCTAAAAAGCTCAAAGAGCAAGAGTGGGCAAAGCAACAGTAGTCTCCACTGATGCCTTAGTGGTCATCATTTGGTTTGCTAGTCCCTTAAAAAGGACTAGGGGTGGTCCCCCAGTTACAGCATCGGGGGATCTCACTCTTTCAGACTGAATGTACAGTGTGCAAGATGCACTCGCTGCCTCAGGAAAGCAGAAAATATCTTAAAAGACTCCTCACACCCCGCTCATGACATGTTCCAACTGTTGTCATCAGGCAAAAGATATAGGAGCATCAAAACAAAGACAAATAGACTGAATAACAGTTTCTACCCTGTTGCTATTAGGGCACTGAATGCCACCTAATCACCTCCAATGCAGCATCTTGTGCAATAGTGTTCATGTGCAATTAAGGTCTTATGTTGAATGTTTGTGTTCTACCTTATTTCTTCTTATCCTTTCTTATCCTTTTTTAAATTATATTTATTTATATTTTGACACCGCAGGGACTGTACCTAATTTCGCTGTATTTGTTACAATGACAATACAGATATTCTGATTCTGATTCTGATAAAAACTAATAAATATATAATCAACATGATATAATATAACTTTTTGTATGAAAATGTGCTATATAAATAAATGTTGTTGTTGTTGTAATACTGATACTAAAAATAATTAATTAAAGAAACAATAATCATAAAGAGGTAATTAGGTACAAACACAGAAAAAAATAAACACATTTAATAGCATTCTTTGCAAATAAGACTCTTCAAACCTAGACAAAACCCATAACATCCTCACACACGGCTTATGGTCTCCACATAGGCTAATGTACACATCCTGGATGTGGAAGAAAACCAGAATGCTTGGAGAAAAGAATGTGGTGAACAGTGTTGGGGAATATTACTTTTAAAAGTAACTTAGTTACGATAATTACAAAAGCTAATTACAAAAAAGTAACTAAATATGTTATAGAGGTACTTATTTTAAAGTATATTGTCACTGTGCGCTATGTCACACACGTATGCATGGGAGGCAGCTAAAGGGTCTGAATGAGAGTAATTCCATGCCAGACAAGGGGGTGGCGGAGTGCAACTCTTTTTCTCACTTCTCTGCAGACCAGTTATGGGAAATCCCACCTGGCCCTGATGATGCCACGCCACTTCCAGTTCTGGCCCTATTGATGACGTCACTTCCGCCCCCACCCAATAACATTACTTCTGGTTCTGATCCCAGGGATGACGTCACTTCCTCCGCTCTCCTTTAAAGCCGCCATCTTTGTGCCAACAAGGAAGTTCAGTTGTGGACTTGAACCTGCACAATTCTGTACCAAAAAATTATCCATTGCAGCCAGGAACAATATACAGGTGGCTGCCCCAAACCTTTTTTTTTTTTTTGGTGTGGCTCTTTGTCGTACTTATGACAGCTACTTTGTGTTGCATTTTCATCTTGTTTATGAGAAACTGCACGTTTGACTAGCCAAAATTTGTTATTAAATTCTAAAACCTTATATGATTCTTCAAGAAACTGACCAGAAACACAGCTAAACTTCATAATTTTCTTGTGTTTTATAAATACGTTTATTCTTTCATGTGCTGTGAAGTAAACAACTATCCATCCCTTTTTCCTATCCCCTATGAGAGCCCTGAACATTTGCGGCATGAATATTAGCCACTGGCCTCATGATCACACTGTTTCAACATATCTATAACAAATAGCTACATAAAAACTAAACTGACGTTTTATTAGTATGTTTCTGTTTCTGGATTGCATGCAGCACACTGTTGTTGTCTGTATGATCGAGTCCTGCAAAGGACGTCTGTTTTTTGCCTTCCACCCAGTGATGCTGTGATAATCACTGGCTCCCTGTGGCTATAAACTAAGCTGATTAAATTTACTCCTCGGCACATATAGGATTAAATGTATACTTAGAAGGTTTGTTCTATTCTTTTCAATTAATTGCTTGCTTCACACATGCCTCACTAGCCATCACCAGACTGCCAGAACATGTGCTTGCACAATGTTACTTACCCACCTCAACAGGCAACATCTTTGTGAAAAACACAATGCTTCTGTAAAATAATGCTGTAATTAAAAAAAGAAAATGTTTTTTCAGAGTGCCGGTAATAAGCTTCTACAGTAATGCAGTAATGTATATCTTTTTCTTTAAGTAACGCAGGTAATTCTACTTTAATAAAACAAGTGTTGCATTAGGTTATATGTTACTTTAAAAAGTAATCTGAATATGTAACGCACATTACTTTTAATGCATTACCTCCAACACTGGTGGTGAATGAGCTCTCCATTCCAGAATTTGTACACAGTTCTGGAGGTGTGAGACAGCAATGATAACTCTTATAGCACAATATGATTTAAAATAATAACAATTAGTGTCTAAACTTTTGATTAATGACTAAAGTTTTGCCTTCCTGCCCATCAGCCACCTGGGATTTAGAGTTTTTCCTCTTGTACAGCCCAGCACTGGCTTTTAAAGACTACTGTATTCTATCTCTGTCCTACACCTCAGAGTATTTTTGACCTTTTTTTGCACTCTTTCAAGCAAGTCTGTGAGTGAGGAATTAAGAAAAAAGATAGATATGGCAGGAAACAGTATTGATATGACAGATGTAAGGTATGTAACCCTGGACAATTAATTACTGTAATCTGGAGGTTTATGTTGGATTACAGAGATGGTGGGACAAGAACAGAGTTTTCCTTTTTTCCTAAAGGTATTGTGGATCATTCAGACAAGCCTTTTAGACTATAGAATTTATTGAACTCACAAAGTCCAGCAGGTACAGCCTGGGAAAAAAGGACAGGATATTTGTTCTCTTCTGTGAAGCAAGCTGTCCTCTAGTAGCAGGCCCTTTGAAGGCTGTATCAGCAAATAGAAATCTAAGAAGCGGGCACTTCCTCTTCTGAATGGCTCACTGACATATGACACCTTAAACAACAAGCCCAGGGCCGGCTCATTGCCAGGATGGCAAATCACCTTCTTGTTGTTCTTAATTGGAAGTTCTCAAGCCACATTTTTTTAACCGCAGCAACGGATGGGCTTTTTCCTTTCCAGATGGGAAATCTTCATCTCTTTATGTAATCCTCCCATCAGTAGGACAAGAAAGCATTAAGAAGCAATACAACAGTATTTTTGGTAGAAAGTAGAAGGCTTCTAACAGTTTGGCTGGCACTTCCTGCCACCTGTATGCAGTTTCTTTTAAGGTTGCTTTTGATGTTTGGGGCTTTCTCCATCTGAACTAGTGTGGTGCTGAGGTGTCACCTGTTGCATGGCTGCACTCGGGTCCTAATCTGGGATCTTGAGTTGGTTTGTCATGTGGTGGGTGCGGCAATGCGCTGTATCGGTGCCTGCTCCTAACCTCCTCCTCCTCCTCCTATAATTCACATTCAGTTTCCAGTAATGCCCTTTTTACATATGAAGAACTTTAAAAGCAACTACAGAAATCCACACACAGTCTGAACCTGTTTTCCTCCGTCCTAATTTAACTATATTGGATTCAAGACAGGATCCAAACCAGTATGCTGCACTAGGTTCATGCAGAGCACTGTCAGAGGCTTAATTATTCATTCCTCAATTTACAATACTATCTGTTTTTAAATGTTCTTGGTCCAGTTAGAGGGTTTTGATTAGTGGGATCCTGTTTTTGTCAGTACGCTAATGAACTGAGTGCCGAATGACTATAGGCTATGCTCACAGATACTTCCACACTTGCACTGAGTCAATTTAGAAAGGCAACTTAAAACATGTTTGGGATGTGGGAGAAAACTGGAACACCCAGAAAAAATGCAATTAGAATGAAATAAAGTGATAAATGTAGTAGTACGAGCAAAGACAAAATCAATCAGATACTAGGAAGACATTAAAAAGACCTGACATAAAGAATACCAAAGCAAGAGAAACTTTAGCACAGTAAAGCACTGGGTAGACACCATTTAAGAGGACTTTGAAAACACCTATGAATCAGTCATCAGGACATTTTCAAACAGATTCCATACAAGGAAATATTTTTCTGTTGCAGAAACCACATCATCCAATGAAAGAAAATGGAGCAGTGAGGCCAGACTCATGATGCTGGTAGAAGACTGCATGTTAACTTGTCCTTAGACATCCCCTCAGGACTGTTTACGGAACTGTCAGCTCGTTCCGCCGTGCAGCTAAGTCAGCCTTTGCTTTCATTTGCATTGACTTGCCTTTCTTTTCATTCTTTCAGTTTGGTACAAAGTGGCAAACTCTTCAAAGAGAAAAGGCTGAATATGTTGTTTTTATGACTTTCCTTCAAAGACTCGCTGAGAGTTCAAAGTATTGGGGAAGAAAGATTGTAAGATCAGAATGAAATAGATAAAAAAAACCCTCAAAGAGGATTCAGTGTCTTTCATGACGGAAGTTGCTCAGCCCCTTGTCTACATGCTGTCTCTAGTTACATCGACTCTTTAAGAAGACTTTTTTTTTCTTCAGCATTCTTTTCTTCTGTCTCTATCTGTTAATTTGCACCTTGATGGACAAAACTCAACATGTATTTTTAAAGAGATGGCAAATATACCTATTACATTTACTTCAGTGGAAATTTGGTTGATTCCCTATAAACCAGCCTGCCCATATAACTACATAAAGGCTTGCAGGAGACCGCAAAAGAAGAATATCTATTACATAGTGCCTTATCTATCTATCTATCTATCTATCTATCTATCTATCTATCTATCTATCTATCTATCTATCTATCTATCTATCTATCTATCTAATATGAAGGCTTTTTAAAGACAGTAACATCCATCCATTATCCAACACAGGGTCACAGAGGTCTGCTGGAGCCAATCCCAGCCAACACAGGGTGCAAGGCAGGAACAAATCCCGGGCAGGGCGCCAGCCCACCGCAGAAGACAGTAACACACATTAATTAATCCATCCATCCATCCATCCATTTTCGAACCCGCTGAGTCCGAACACAGGGTCACGGGGGTCTGCCAGAGCCAATCCCAGCCAACACAGGGCACAAGGCATGAACCAATCCCGGGCAGGGTGCCAACCCACCGCAGACATTAATTAATTAATTAATTCATTCATTCATTCATTAAACAAGTTACAATCAATGCTTTTATTTAATAAAAAGAAAGTGGATTATACTTTATACAGCAGAACTGTGCTGAATGGCTAAAATGTGAAATGCAGTAATTTTATTTTATTTTTTTTGCACTCAAAAGGGGAGGAAGGAATGTCACTGTTTAATTGAATTAATGCAAAAGGCCTTCTCAGGATGAATGGAATAAAAAAATACATTTTCAAATAATAAAGACCTTAATAGTTGCTCATTACAAGCCATTGGATGTACACTAGTTGGTACTACTCATTGTCCTTTTGGAACTGCTCTTTAGTAGTAGTAGTGGTAGGAGTATTATCTTTAACACCATGATTAACTTTCCTGATGTCTTCTGTACTCCTGTTTTCATACCAACTGTTCAGTTATGCTCCTGTAGAGAAAACCCTGAGAAAAACGTCTCGGCTGCCAAACATAATGCTTATAGTTTTCCACTTGTAGCTATGACAGAAATGTAGTATGATCATATTTACCATTTCTTCTTCTACATTTCAGTGAGCAAAAAGAAGGATATAAGCTTGGTGGTAGAAATCAAATAGTGTGACCGAAATCGACATATTACTGTGATTGGTTTGTTGGTTTACACCCAAATGACTTGAAATATATATATATATAATTCTGTTCTGTTCTACCACACTCTTCTTCTTCTAATATCAATAATGTTCAGTTATTACCCTTAAAATCTCTGTGTATATGACAACTGTCCAGTCTTGTTCTTTTTCAAGACATCTGCTGATCTCTTGGTGTATTACATCAACCTTCTCCTAGTATATCCTTTTCTTTGTTCACTTGACCTTTATCTGGTTTCCTGATATGCCTGAACAGGTTTCTGACATTTATTAACCCTTTTATAATTGTAAGATAGATGCTATATTTTATTATGGAAAGCATACCAAAATACTTAACTATTGTTACCTTCAAATTATTCTGTCACAGCTTCTTTTGTAAACAGTTACAATTGTCAGTTCTGCCAAGTGTAAAAGTGGAAGCGTCTTGAATATTTTAATGTGTTCATTCATACTTTGCTCTTAATAAAAGGTGATCTATATACTGTTGTTGACACCACTTAGTATAGTCCTGTGAGATCCTTTGCATTCTTACTGTATTTACCTAAAGCGCATTTAAGAAGTTTATGAAATACAACAGATTCTCTGACCAACCAACCATTGTTGTTCCTGCTGGTTTCTACAGTAGATCTGCTACAGCCCATCAGGATGTAAATATTTATTTGGACAACTAGGGAGCTCCGCCCCCTGCTTGCTTCGCTTGCCCACCCCCGAGTTTGGTTTACCGGATATACAATTTAAAGAGATTGTTATTTTCATGGGAATTGTTACATATGCATTATTTTCACTTTTACTTTAAAACTTTTGTAAAAACAATACTTGTCCTTTATTTCCAGCCTCGGGCGTGGTTACATCTGTTTCTCGCAGGACGTATAACGCTACTCATGTTGTGAAGGGGGGTCAGCTGAACACACGCTAAGGAGAAGCGGTCAGATCATCTGCTGGCTTGTTGCTGCTGGCGAGCTGCGTGTTTTGCTTGTCTCACTGCCCGATCATTTCAAAGCCTGTACAGCTGCTGTCCTTTTGCCTATTTGCGTCTCTGCCTCTTACGTTGTGAAGGGGGGGTTAGAGTGGCTGAACACATGCAAGGAGAAGCGGTCGGATCATCTGCTGGCTTTCTGTTGCTGGCGAGCTGCGTGTTTTGCTTGTCGCTTGTCGTTGTTTTAAGAGCTGGGAGCAAATTAAAGTGTCTCTCGTGGGACATCAAATTGTCTTCCAAGAAAATCACGTCTCGTCTCCCTGTCTCCCTCCCAAAGATTTTTTTTATAATAGTGAGATTAGTCACCATTATTGATCAAAGGATTTTTGTTTCCAGCCAGCATGTTAAAAAAAAGGATCAACTCAAAATGAAATATGGTTAATTTACCAAATTGTAAAATAGGACTACTGTAATGTGTAATCAATATAAATGAAGTTAAGAATTTCTGCTGTCTGTCTCTTTGTCCAGTCATCATTTTAGATCGGCCCAACTGAATTACATGAAATTTGATATGTGTATTCCTTCAGGTCCCTGTCACAGTATAGACTGCTTTTTTCTGTTGCCAGTCTGCGTTGGGATTGGGCAAATTGGGATTATCACAGGAGTGGCTTTTTAAAGAAATCTTGCTATTTGACAAATTACATTCTTACATTTTGAGTGCCAAATCAAGGATGTCATGAAAGTTTAGAGGTAAATTAAACATAGACCCATTTAAAAGTTACTTCAGAAGTTCTCTGGTTGGGGGGTGGCCTCAACTCACACTTTGACAGTTAAACATTTTTGTTGAGTGTACACCTAGTTGGATCTAGCCATTCACACTCTGTAGAATAAAATCAATATGCTTTGCTACTTCTGTTTGCCTTTTTTAAATGATTTTCAAACAATATGCCATCTGGAAAGAGAACTAATTCAAATCCAACATCTGCCAATGGCAGAAGGAAGTGTCTGATGCAGGATTCTGAAAGCCAAGAACAGTGAAACTGTTTGAAACTGTACATTGAAAGTTAAAGTTCCTTGCAGCCACATAAAAAAGACTGAATTATTGACAGGTGAAGAAAAAATCATTTTCATCCCAAGAACACCTCTGATTCCTAATAATTTTCCATTCTCTTTCAAACATCTGCAGTTTCCTATTTGCGTCAGCTTTGCAATGACCATAAACAGATCACAAGATCAGACACTGAAAGTTGCAGACATTGATTTATGGTTTTTCTCATGTACAGCTTTGTTTTACTTGCTCATGAGTGATGTCAAACATGTCTTTGCTCATGTATGCTCCATGAAATGCACCAAAAAAAACTGTTTATAAAGAAGCAATCACTTGATATCTGACACTTTTTCACCTCAGATAACTTTTATATAAATAACATTATTTTTATTATTTCAATTAGCATGACAAAGTAGAATAAGTATTTATTTAAAAAATTAAATCAAATGTTATTTATTTTTTTATAGTTTTGAAGTAACAATCGCGCCAGTAAATAGCATAAATAAAATAACATATCCATTTAATCCAATTCAGGGTCACATGGGCAAGAGCCTGTCCTTGCATCACAGAGTGCAATTCAGGAACCAACTCTGTGCAGGGTGCCAGTCCAGTACAGGCCCCACTTATTTAGGTACCCACAATGCCTATTTGGAATTGACAATTAATCTAACATGCATGTCTTTGGAAATATGGGAGGAAAAACAGGGAATCTGGAGAAAGACCGATGCGAACATGTACAGCGACAGTCTAACATACAAACATATACATCTTAAACAGTAGAGACAAAGATATTTTAATGACCACTGCACTGTAATGAGTAGTGAGTTAGTGAATAAGTAAAATTAATTGTCAACCGTAATGTCATAATCTTTCTTTGCAATGAGAATTGAAAGGTAAACAAAACATTTAATATAATGTGTACTTGTTTGTTTAGTTGTTTTTGTTCTTTAATATTTGTTATATTTACAAGGGCAGCAGAGAGGTACAACAGTTAGTAGTACTGCTCTTGCTATATTTATGTTGGGTAAATAAGATTATGATATAAAACAAAATGCATTGTAGATGGTGTCACTTCTGCCTTTTCAAATCAGTTTTAATGTTGTAACAGGCTGGAGTGAACTGTTAAAATATTGTACTGGTTATTATGGTTGTACTTGCAAGGCATTGTGACCTGGTAAGGTGATACATTTTTTGTTGTGTTTTCTGTCACATTTCAGATCTCAATAACCTTCTGGAGTTTCAATTTATTTATGATGGATGGAAAATTAGTAATAGACTGGGTATTGCACATTCATCAACCTTGTTAATACCACATTAAAAATCAATATTTTTAATCAATAAATCAAAAACTAGATGGTAAAACAGTAAAAATGTTAATTACCAGAAAGTGTATCATATGCATGAATTATCAAAGTGGTTCAGCATTTTCATAAGATTGATATAATTAAATGGTAGAAAAATGTATTCATCCATTTTCTGAACACACGTAAAATAATTCAGGGTTGTGGGAAGCCAAAGCTTATTCTAACAGTCCTGAGCACAAGGTGAGAACCATCCCTAGATGGGACACAGGTCCGTTATAAGGTACACTCGCTCTCTCTCACACACACACACAAATACTCATACTCATCCACAAAGGAAATCTCTTTGTTTATTAACATAACATGACATTAATTACTGTGGGATCATATTAATATATCTATGATATGCAATGAATAATGCTGAGCACAAGAAAAACATAAAAAAATCCCATTAAGAGAAAAAAAGAGAAAGAAAGAGAAAGATGAGCTTCCTTTAGTAAGAAAATCCACATTTAACCTCTGAAACACACACTTCCAGAATTTTAACATCTATCTATCTATCTATCTATCTGTCTGTCTGTCTGTCTGTCTGTCTGTCTGTCTGTCTGTCTGTCTGTCTGTCTGTCTGTCTGTTAAAGTGACTGGAATTTAATGAGCAACATAGGGAAGCTCACTTTCAAATTACAAGTGACTTGGCTAAAGGATATTTGCCAAATTCCTTTGATAAACTCTGTAAAGGAAAATACTGCATTTAGTATCCTGAGTTGACATTAGCTGTATTGCATTCTTCTTTATGGGCTACATGAGACCCTAGTGACTTCCAGCCGAATGCTCATACTCCGCAACACCTATAGTGGCATCTATCTTGGTAAAACTATTGTCTGTTGTGGCATCAGAGAACAATACCTAGCAGTGTTAGGTACCCTTAAAAACAATGGGGTACATTTTTAACTCAAGAAAATATATTATGATTTGCTGAGGCTAAATATGTGGCCTTCGTAACAGATGAAAGTAAACTAACACCTGCAAATGTCAAAAATAGAGGATATCACCTGAATAATAAGAGACTGGCTCAGTCTTTCCTTGAATTGGCAGGGTGTTATCAGCAATTCATCACTTGTTCTTCCAAGTGAGTTGCACCTTTAACTGACCTTGTTAAACTAAACCCCCCCTCAACACAGTTGCTTGGAGTTCATTGGCTGAGGCTGCATTTCAGTATGCAAATTGGCTCTATCTGCGATGCTTATTTTGACTCCACATTACTTTTCTCTTCACTTTGTTCTATAGACCGGTGCATCCAAAACAAGAATGGAAGCAGATTTTCACTAGTAGTAGAGAGCAGTCATTAATGTATCTCAGTTGAAAACTGTTTAATCAAGAGAGGAGGCTTTCTGGTGAGAAGAGAGAAGGCCTGGTTATGGAGCAGGGAGTGACTCAGCTTAAGTATTATTTGTAGGTTTGGGAATACACAGTGCTGAAAGACCACTTTTTTAGCTCTTCAATACATTGTTCTACAAGAAGAGTCTAATCCAAAGGCCATTAGGTGGTACCTTGGTATCCAGCCTTACCACTTAATGGTCATGCATAAGAAAGGGTCTCTTCACAGTACACCAATGCTGTTTCTAGGGTTCACAGTCTCATGATGAATTGCACACTGACCCATTCAACAGAGTTTTGGAGGATATATAGATGGTATGATGATTCACACTTGTCGAGTGGAACTAAGCAAAGAAAATTATAGTTGAGAGTTGTAGAACACACCAGGGAACTCGGATATCTGCCTGTTTCCTCCACAACTCTGAACTTGTTGACCTCAATGAAAATCCATGACTACTGGCTCACTTCACTTACCACTTTGCCCTCTGCTAAGTCCTCCTCCTTTAAAAGGACCCTGATGGGCTCTAAAAGCTCATTATGATCACTAGTGAAAACATATTTGTTTTATATTGTGCCTTTGGCAATAGTGCACCTTAGTGATGTGTCGTTCGCGAACGAGCCGGCTCTAAGAGCCGATGCTTTGAAGCGAACGAGAGGAGCCGATGCCCGTCGAGCAGAGCCGAAGCTTCAGCGGCTCCTGCTCAGTTCTGCTGAAAATCCATTCGGCAGGGGCGGGACTTTACTTATATGGGCACACAGAACATTGGCTCATAATGCCGGCTCGTTCACGAACAACACATCGGACTAGGATCGTACCATTATGTGAAAGAAGGAAGGGGGGCAGATGCTCCGAAGACAGCGAGTGTTGGTACACTGTCGCTCTGTGTACCTGTCGCTGCGACAGACGAAGAGCCAGATTTAAATGCAAGCGCATCATGAAGGAAAAAAGAAGAGTGAAGAATGAGTGAAAGCCGAAAAAGAAGCAGCATCTGGCTGCATTTCAGTGATATTGGAGACTGCAAAGCTAAGTGCAGAATTTGTAATATGAAAATATCTGTTAGAGCAGGGTCAACAACAAACCTGCACAGACATATAAGAACCACCCACCCATCCGTGCAACTGGAGGAGAGCGTGCCCTCTCTCCTGCCATCCACTGACCCTGGAAAAGAGCCAAGTACTTCTGCTGCAGCATCCACTGTCTTACCGAAAACTGCAGGTATAACACAGTCTTCAGTTCAAACCAAAATAAGCACATTTATTCCAAAACAAATGACGCCAAACAAACAAATAAGTGTCGATGAGGAGCTGGCTAAAATGATAGCTAGCGACTTTTAACCATTTTCCATTGTGGAGGACAGAGGATTTACAACTTTTGTACAGGCCCTAAACCCCATGTATGTTCTCCCTAGCAGAAAAACATTGTCCCAAACAATTATTCCATAACTATATATCTGAGGGTGGAGTACAACACTGTGCTTTCAGAAACCACTGCTTTTAATGACAACAGAGCTGTGGATGAGGCATTTCAAAGAATAAGTGCAGTAGCAGCAAGATGCAACCCCAGCAGCCTGTCTGCTCCTCCATCAGAGGGCCAAGAGGAAGAAATTGGAGCAGGGGCGTGTTCACAGGAACCACAAGCTTCTGCTATGTGGAGGCTCTTTGACGAAAGAGTAACAGGAGACACTGCAAGGAGAAATCCCACAGCTGGAGTTGAGGACCTATCTTGAGGAGCACCTCATCCAAAGATCCAAAGACCCACTGAGTTGGTGGGAGGCCAAGGCTGCAGTCTACCCACGCCTGGTTAAGGTAATGGTAGGAAGACTGCATTGTCGCTACATCGGTCCCCTCAGAAAGAGTCTTCTCAAAAACAGGACAAATAATCACGGAGAGGAGAAATCGTATCAGCCCATCTTAGCTGAGGCATCTGGCATTTCTGAATGCCAACCTGGCCTAAAAACTTTTATTCAAAGAGTCATAGTGTTGTGTTGTTGTTGTTGAGTTTGGCCTTTATTTAATTTGTTTGCTGTGTTTGCTGTGGTTTTGTGTTAAGTTGTTCATTTAAAGCTTTTATTAAAATGTTAAACAATAGTAACTGTGTATTTATTGTAATGAAAAAATGCATAAAAATACGTAATGTCTGAAAACAATGAATAAGAAATTGCTTATACACAAACCATTCATAATTGCTTAATTAGGCTAAAATATAAGCATCCAAGTGATACTAAACGAAGAGCCATTCGGGAGCCGTAAGAGCCAGCTCTTTAAAGGGAGCCGATCCAAAAGAGCCGAAGCTTTGAAAAGAGCCGTAGTTCCCATCACTAGTGCACCTAAACACCTTAATCCATCCATCCATCCATTGTCCAACCTGCTGAATCCGAACACAGGGTCACGGGGGTCTGCTGGAGCCAATCCCAGCCAACACAGGGCACGGAACCAATCCCGGGCAGGGTGCCAACCCACCGCAGGACACACACACAAACACACCCACACACCAAGCACACACTAGGGCCAATGTAGAATCGCCAATCCACCTAACCTGCATGTCTTTGGACTGTGGGAGGAAACCGGAGCGCCCGGAGGAAACCCACGCACACACGGGGAGAACATGCAAACTCCACGCAGGGTGGACCCGGGAAGCGAACCCGGGTCCCCAGATCTCCCAACTGCGAGGCAGCAGTGCTACCCTCTGCGCCACCGTGCCGCCTAAACACCTTAATTTTAAATATATATATATTGTGACGCGTGAGTCACTGTTACCCTAAAACATGAGGCTGAGTCTCAGTACTTTAGCAAAATCAGCTTTATTCAGCTTGAAACAGAAACAGCACAGTTATTTATTATAGCGGGATCTACCACTTTCCTATACACAGACACAGCAGTCAGGCAGGATCGTAGCCAGGTTAATGGCTAAATAACACTGTTCCCTGAATTTATAATGTTCTGATGTTTCTAATGTTTTCTAATGTTCTAATGTTCTATAATGCTGAGCGCTGTGAATCTGTGGTTGCCCTGGCAACGGACAAGCAATCTTCCACAAATGCAGAAATTGCACTTTGGGACAACTTCGGCATGTCTTCCTGTTTGGCAAAAGTGTTCAGAAACCTCACATCCCCTCCCTCAGCTTTGTCAATATGGCCAGGTGGGAGAGAACATCAGCATTGCTGTGTACAGTCTCGGCACTTAATCGCCAAGCACTCCTTTTCAATAGTCGAATAATTACGCTCCCTGGGTAGCAGCCTTTTGCTGAGAAACGTGATGGGGTGTTCTTCCCCCTCAAAACATTGTGAGAGCTCTGCTCCTAAACCGAAAGCGCTAGCATCTGTTTGCAGAATAAATTTCTTTGAAAAGTCTGGATTGCGTAGAACTGGGAACGATGATAAAGCGGCTTTTAGGTCTGAGAAAGCTTTCTCACGGGTGTCAGTCCAGACAACCATATGATTCCTTCAGCCCTTTGTCAAGTTAGTGAGGGTGGCAGCCCGATGTGCAAAATTGGGAGTGAACCACCTGTAGTACCCCGCAACCTGCCTCTGTGTTTCAGGACGGGGATACACAAGCACTTCCTCCATCTTGTCCATTTGAGGCTTGAGCAAACCCATCCCCATGGAATATCCCAGGTAATGGGTTTCCAACATACCCAGCTTGCACTTCTTAGGGTTGGCTGTCAACCCCACCAGATGCAACCTGTCAAGCACCACCCGAAGGCAGACAAGATGAGATTCCCAGTCATTACTGAAATGACCACATTGTCATGATAGGCACCGGAGTATGCGGATTGGGGATGCCGAACGTGGTCTTCTTGCAACTAGACTCCTTCAAGGGGACCTGCCAATAACACTTCGTGAGGTCTAGGGTGGAGATATATGAAGCCTACCCAAGCTTTTCCAACAGCTTGTCCACACGAGCATCAAACTTGGAAATCTTACAGATACAGAACTGAACTGAACCATCCAGCTTTGAGACAAGTACAATTGGACTCCACCATTCACTTTTGCTCAGCCAAATAACGCCTAATTGGAGCATCTGTCGGACTTCCTCGTGTATCACTTTCCTTGTTGCCTCTGGTTGGTGATACGGGGGCACCTGTATAGTAACACTGGACGGAGTGACAATTTTGTGTTCTGCAATCGTTGTCCGGCCAGGCACTGTCAAACAGACGTCTGAGTTCCCCTCGATCAGCAATAGCAATTCTGCTGTCTGGATGTCAGTTAAATCATCCCCAATGGCAACCTCAGTCTGGGGGACCACTGCTGCCGTGACCAGGACTTTGTGACAGTCATGCCAGTCCTTTAAAAGATTAATATGCAAAATGTGTATGGGTTTCTGTCACTCAGGAACTTTGACTTTATAATTTACTGAGGACGTAGGATCTTCTATCACTGCTGGCCCTTACCATTCGGCCCGAGATTTATGTAAATCGGACAGGATCAACACCAGCACGTGATCCCCCTCCTTAAACTTGTGGCGTTTACTGATTTTGTCATAAATATGTTTTTGTGCCTGCTGCTCGTGCTCCTGATGTTCCACTGCAATAGAGGACAATCTGGCAATCTGCACTTGCAGCGAAATGACTCGGCTGACAAAACTCCCCCCACATGGTGTCTCACAAGTTCCCCTCCATTCTTCCCGAAAAATGTCCAACATCAACGCCAAATAATAGTTTGAGAGGGCTCAACCCAGTGGACGCTTGCGGGGCCTCCTGGACAGCAAACAGGAGGAAAAGCACTACCATATCTCAGGAGTTTAGGTCGTCATGGGCCAACCGCCGAATCATCTGTTTTAGGGTTTTATTAAATCGTTCAATCAGGCCATTCGTCTGCGAATGATAAACCATGGAGTGTAACTGCTTAATTCTGAAACTTTCGCATAGCTGCTTAATGATGTGCCCTGATCAGTCAAAATCTCGCGAGAGATACCAATATGCACGGGTACTTCTGGGTATCTTGTGGCATAATCAATTAACACGAGCATATGCTGAAAGCCACTTTTACTCTTGGGAAGTGGGCCAACAATATCTAATCCCACCCTCTCAAAGGGGATGTCTAAAATAGGCATAGGTACAAGGGGTGCCCTGGCGTGTCTGTGAGTGGAAACTATTTGACAGTCGGGACAGGCCTTACAGAATTGCTCCATATCCCGGCCCATATTCACCTAATAAAAGCGTTTCAAGGTGACCCCCCCAAAACATGACTGTGAGCAAACCTTCTCCCTATGCCCACTTGGCATGACCAGCTACTCGATATGCCCATCACCCAAGCAATCAGAAATCACCTGGTACAGGAAACCATCCTTAATTAATGTGGTGTTTTAAAGTTTGGGTCCTCTCTCTACAGATAGTAAGAGTCATTTGCGAGTTGGGCTTGTTTGAATGCAAAATCCAAGCAAACTCCGCCTGAATGGCAGCTGCTGCTTCTTCCATGTTCGATGCAGCATTGCACTCACCTCCAATTGCTACTTCATTTTTGTCCGGGTCCGTATAGAGTGTCCGATCTGGGGAGGCTGTTGGTGCAAGCAACAGTGTGGAAAAGCCTGCCAGCTGTCCCAGGTCCTCAATTGAGGATTCATCCCCCAGCTCACTGGACAACTCCAGCTCAATTTCAAACCCAGCTCCTTGACTGACAGTGTCTGTGGCGAGCCCCTCTCTATCCATTACTGGGGGAGATGTCCCACAGGTGGCCAAGACCCATGGGAAGAGGGTATTCCTTTTTCCTATTAAGAATGGCCAGGGTGAGGTATATGAAATGGCAGCCCAAACCTTAAAGTTCTTCCCTTTAAATTTCAGAAGGAATAACAAAGTCTTGTAAGTTTTAAAGTCCCCATGGACGCAGTATATGTGCACTTGCTCCTTGGTCTTATAAGGGGTCTGTCAGAGTAAGTCACAATGGACTACACAAAGGTCACTACCAGAGTCCAACAGTGCCGAGGTTTCCCGTCCGGCCAACATAATAGAGACCTTAAAAT
The DNA here is from genome assembly GCF_900747795.2 of Erpetoichthys calabaricus. Lineage (NCBI taxonomy): Eukaryota > Metazoa > Chordata > Cladistia > Polypteriformes > Polypteridae > Erpetoichthys > Erpetoichthys calabaricus. The sequence continues at coordinate 19,146,032 of NC_041404.2, forward strand.
TGTCCTTCTTTAACATCTTGGAGGAAACTTGTGAGCTGCATACCTGAGCCAGACCAATGGTCATGGTGTGTGCAGGTGGAAGATGGCACTCCTGAGCCAGATGTTCCGGTTGATCACAGCGAAAGCAGCTGCGCTCAGTCCGCATTATGTTGTTCCTATGATGGTGTTTTCCAATCATGGCGCCAGAACCCAAGAAGTCTGTGCTGGCTGGATCAAAGTCAGGATTAAGCCTGGGTAACCCCGTTGTTACTGTGATTGGCTCAGAGTTGCTTCCGCAGCACTCTGTTGCAGTGCTGTGAGCCTGTGGTTGCCCTGGCAACGGACAAGCTATCTTCCACAGACACGCAATCAAGCTTCAGTACACACTTTGGCATGTCATCCCATTGTAGAGGGTCCCAAAAGAGTTCAGAAACCTCACAATATATAAGAATGCTTAAATACTACAGTTCCATAGTTGTAAAATATTTTAATTATCATTAGTAATATAGGTTGAGTATGGATGCATTCAATGTTATAATGTGTTCTGGTGAGGTGGAAAATGTCAGGCCACAAGGATAGCACAGTGCAAGAATCAGGAGATGAAGAAACAAAGAAAAAAGGGTCAAAGTGCCACAAACTCAGTGGAAACAAAGACATGAAACCCAATATCCATATCAAAAGTTGGAATCAAAGAAACAAGCGAAGTCCTAACGGTCAGATATCAACCTTTGCTGAAACAGCTTTATCTGTGCAAAATTGTAGATACACCTGACACATGTTCTCTTGACTGAACAGAGGTCCAGTCTTTGACTCCAGAATATTTTTGCTTTCAAACTACAGCAGTGTGGTCTTGCTCTATGTTTTAATCGTTGATGAAATCCACTAATGAAACCCACTAGTATGTTACTTTTAATCTCACATTAATAACTCATACCCTTATCTTCTTAATCTGTTGTTTATTGTATTACATTTACTTTAAGCATGCATGCTTTCAGGTTATTTGTATGTTTTATATTTTAGTCTGTTACTGATGTTATTTTATTTATTCAATTCTTTTTAAACTGGAAAGCACTTTGGGTCAACCTCTGTTGTTTTTAAATGTGCTATATAAATAAATGACTTGACTTGACTTGAATTCATTATCAGGTATCCTTACAGATTTTTTTTCTCCAGGATTCTATTGCCTTTTTGCTGACTGTTTTCGTTAGTCTTCTAGGCCCAGATAGAGAAAAGATGTCTCTCCATAGCATGAGGCTGCTATGCTATGACCATAATTCACAGTGGGGGTGGTATTCTCAGCCTGACGTGTTTTGCTTCACTTGCACTAGACACAGTGGTTAGTTAGGACGTCAGAAAGGCCATTTTTAGTCTCTCCAGATCAAAGACTCTGTGATTTTTTTAGAGTTTACGTAAGCCTCTTTTTACTCTCCACTACTTTTGCCCTTCCCATCTTTTGGAGGCCATCCTGTTCCACAGAGATTCTTAGTTGGTCTTCTTTTTTTCTTCTTTTTAAAGGTTTTTGGGAGTTTTTCAAAGCCTTGAAAATTTTTAATTTATGTTTGAATGCATGGTGCTCCCCAGATTTACTTTAAAAGTTCATTTGTTTTTATGATGTAGGTTTTGAACTGAATTTACCTCCTTGGGATATTGTTAGACAGATGTATATTTAGTCTGTATGATGAAGTAAAATGCCTTACTTTCCTACCAATGGTCTCCATTAAATTGTTTATATGAACCTTAAAGTCAACCAACTGCACCAGAGTCTGTTTTGGTGTGCTATGCGAAAACCATTCACTCTTTTTTCTTTTCTTATTTGTTTATAACACATGGCAGAGTGGTATTGCAGCTACCAAATGGATCCAGGGTCTTGGATTTAAATCCTACAACTGGCTATTGTTATACGTTATTGCTATTTGTTCATGTGCCTGCTTGAATTTTCTTTCAGGTACAACAAGTTTTCTTTCCATATCTCAATATAATGCTGTGTTAATTGGTGACTCCAAACTAGTGTGAGCAATTTGTGTGTGAGTAGGCCCTGCAATGGACTGGAGCCCTGTAAAGGTTCATTTACTGCCTTGCACCCTGTGCTGTGAGGATAGGTTTTGGTCCCCGCTTTGGATAAGCATATTTGAGAAAGTTATGTTATGCTATTAAATTGGAAGGATGTATCAAATCAATTTTGTTGATCAATGACGCAAAGAAAGAAATGTAATATGTTACAAGGCCGTGCTCAGGATTAAGCAGGCTTAGAAAATGATATGGTATAAGATTGTGTCAAGGTGATGAAAGTCAAAAACTATAATTGTAGCTGTAAAGAGCCTTCCCTTGGCTTTCTATAAGAATGGCCATAGTAAGCTGTCATGCAAAATTATGTAAGGGTTAAGAAATAAAAGAATGTCACAGAATAGAAAACTGACCATTGGCTTTTTATATAGCACATTGAATCTTTTAAGTGCACAAGAACAAGTTATTACACCAACACAGCACAATCTCACATTATGCAGAATATCATTAGGTCACAATGTGAAGGTCCATGAAGTACTACTGTCTACCACAGTGCCTGGTAATTTATTCCAAGCCTCTATAGATCTCTAGGTGATGAAGAACTCGTGACAGTTGTGTTGAGTTTTTCCTTTTAATGGCTTACATTTGTTGTGTTTAGTTCTTACTGAATAGTAATTTTAAACTAACAACTGACATCTACCATACTAATCCCAGTTGTTATTATAAATACTTTGATTGTGTAACCTTTGAATCTCTGCTTAAAATGAAATGTTTCAGCTCAGTGTTCTCATGTACTGTAGCTCAAACTGCACAATCCTGGAATCAGCATAAAGCAGATATCTGTTGGTTTGCATTGCAGCTCATTATTATTTGCTTGCTCTTTAAGGAAAAATATAAGGGTTGTGTATCTTACAAATCAAATTCATTACAATTAAGGTAAAATATGTCTATTCCATTAGCAGCAGTAATTGGTTACTAACTGTGAAAGTGTCAGGAAGAAAAAGTTGATGCCATTGTGGCATCTGAGTTTGACACCCTGGTGTAGAAACTATCATTCTTTTCTGAAGATGCCACAAATTCTGATTTTTTTTTTTTTGTAATCAGGTTTGCAGTCACTGTAGACCAGCAGATGAAGTTTCCAGATAGATCTCATAGAAAGTACAACTAGTCAAATGTTTTGCTTACCTAGACTCCTCTGAAAACTTCCTTTCCCAATAGTAATTTCAATTAGATCCTTGTTCAATTAATGAAAGTTGACCATAGATTAATTATATTCCTCAATCTGTAGAAAAATGATTTAAATCAGCGCAAAACTGTCCACCATATATGTTTCTCTGTGGACAAGAACCTACTTGTGAGAAATATCATTAAGGAGCGGTGTCCTTGTGTCATGTTTTGAGATATGCCCTGCTTAAACCTTATTGGAATATAATAGTGGGAACATTGCACCATGCTGTCCCTCCACGGGCATCCAAAATAAGTATTTCACTGTACTCTGTACTTGAACATAGGTCTTCTACATCTTAAACATAACCTACTTTGAATTGTATTTGACAATGTTCTGTGTAATCCAACATTCATCCTATTAGCCTTCTGTTTGAATGTGGACAGTGATGACTCCACTTTGATTCCTAACTCAGCTGAAGCATTGAGGAATTAGACCTGTCATTGTGTAAAGCCAACAAATGCTTCTGCTTCCTTTATTTACCATATTTATTTACATTAAACTTTGTCACATATTTATTCAAATTTGAATTCTGTCCCAACCCATTTGTATTGATTCTGCTGACATAAACGTTCCTACATTTCACCTACATTCCCAGTTTAATGTAATTTCCAAATTGTACTAGCTTGTTTGTTACATTTTTATCTCAATCATTTATATAAAATAACACCACCTACTTTGATTAAAAAAATCATTGTTGCATGCACTTAATCTTTCTACATTTGAGCTAATTTTGCACCAATCCACAGATGTCATCTTTAACTTCCACTTATTTTACTGTTTGCCAAGTAAAAGTGCTGGCCACAAGTTTAACTATCTCATATCCTCCCTACAAAAGGTCTGCAGGTTTTTGGCAGATGGGTCTTGAAGTAACTCTATAAAAAGTTATTAAAGTAGTGAGCAAACTGCCATTAAGCCACGCAAGTGATATGGTCTCTCTGGAGGTACCAGATGTCATTTCTATGCTCAGCTTTCCGGAGGCTCTCAAATTTCCCCTAGGGAATGGTAGACACCTCTCCCTGAAGAGCAGCAATTACACAGCTTCCTGTGATATATTTCTACATTAACAAATTTGCTGAATTCCGGGCATTTTAATTCATTAAATGTACCACTTTTATTAACATTTATAACTTAATCTGTTTCCTTTCTGTTTATGTTGCATGACTCAAATTTTTACAGAGGTCAACACAAAAGAAAATGCTTGAAATGGAGAAGAATTGTGTTATGGCTTGGCCACAAATTTTCTCATTCAGAATTTGTTCAAACCAGTGTGTACCTGTCAAAGACTCGCCTAAGATAACTAAAAAAAACAAAGCAGACAGACTATAGCTAAAATATAATAAGCCAAGGCACAGACAGGCATTGAAAATGTCTAATGATTAGTACCATGTACGGTATCTCCTTCACATTTTCCCATGCTGGTGCTAACAGAGTTGGTCTCTCTTTGGCATAGGGCTTGTCTAGAGTTTTCAATTTAATTATTTTGGTCCATTTGGTTTGGCGGCTTTGTGTGTGATACTGTTCTGTGATGGATTTGGTTGAGTCCAACCTTGCCCTAGGATGTGCTGTATATGGCATGGCTTTATCTAATTTCTGTTCTATAAAATTCTTCTTTTTATTTGTAATGCTGTAACTGAGTATGTGTTTGCTCTTTGCACCCACTGCATGTTGCTATCTGCTTGAGTCTTAATTCTAGTCTTCACACTCTCAGCTTCCCCATGGACCAAAAACATCCATCCACCCATTTTCCAACCTGCTGAATCCGAACACAGGGTCACGGGGGTCTGCTGGAGCCAATCCCAGCCAACACAGGGTGCAAGGCAGGGAACCAATCCCGGGCAGGGCGCCAACCCACCGCAGGACACACACACCAAGCACACACTAGGGCCAATTTAGAATCGCCAATCGACCTAACCTGCATGTCTTTGGACTGTGGGAGGAAACCCACGCAGACACGGGGAGAACATGCAAACTCCACGCAGGGAGGACCCGGGAAGCAAACCCAGACAGGTCTCCTTACTGCGAGGCACTGCGCCAGGAACAAAAACACAAACTATAAAATCATATAAAGTTTTAGGTAAGGCGGAGGTATCATCATTACATCTTATCAAGGGATAGTGCATTGGCGAATTCTACAATAAAAAGTGTCTGTTAGGTTAATTGTTTAACTTATTAGGCTAGTTGAGGCTGGACCTAAATGTTGAATATGTCTGAATTCACCCTAAAATGAATTCACTATTCTTTGCAAAGGACATCCTTTGGTGTTAAACACCATTGTATCTGAGGCAGAGTTCATCCTTGACAGAATCCTGGTCCCTACATTCACATAACTAACAAGATCCTGTGTTGCAGTGACTATTAGTATTGTTATTATTTGGCAATGTAAGAAAGCATTGATTAATTGTTTATTTAAACTCATTCAGAATATACTCTTTTGTACGATCATTTAATTGATGGTCTGATGGGCAATTTCTTATTACCCTCTCTTCTGTCAATATGTCAAAAATGCTGCATACATGCACAAAAGGCAAATAATTTTCTGGATACTAGGGTTTTGCAATAAATCCCATGACCAATGGCATTACTGTCTCTTGAGAGATTTTTCCTCTGATGTGCAAGTGCCCTGTGCAGGCAAATGTCTACGTCATATGTGTTTTCTGTCAGTTTAGTGTGGGTGGATATACTGAAAATGGTAGTGTGGACAGAGATTGTTTTTAGTTTAAACATCCCGTCTTTAAATGAAATTGTAATAGTGTGGATGTAGACTTAGGACGAGTTTTACTGCTTTAAATCCAGTTTATCCCCATGAACTGTGCTCACTTAATATACCTTTTTTTTTAAAAAAAAAAAGATTTTTATTTTCAAATGCAAATGTCATATGCAGGTAGGAACTGGCCTGGAAGAAATAAGTCAAACATAACAGGGAAAGACACTTAATTCAATAAAATATAAAGAATGAAGACAATTGCTATGCAAATAAAGGAAAGAAACTGCTAATTAATGAAGATCCATCCATCCATCCATTTTCCAACCCGCTGAATCCGAACACAGGGTCACGGGGGTCTGCTGGAGCCAATCCCAGCCAACACAGGGCACAAGGCAGGAACCAATCCCGGGCAGGGTGCCAACCCACCGCAGGACACACACAAACACACCCACACACCAAGCACACACTAGGGCCAATGTAGAATCGCCAATCCACCTAACCAGCATGTCTTCGGACTGTGGGAGGAAACCGGAGCGCCCGGAGGAAACCCACGCAGACACGGGGAGAACATGCAAACTCCACGCAGGGAGGACCCGGGAAGCGAACCCAGGTCCCCAGGTCTCCCAACTGCGAGGCAGCAGCGCTACCCACTGCGCCACCGTGCCGCCTAATGAAGATCTAATGTAGAAAAAGAAAGCCCAAACTCAAAAGAGGTAAGATTCAATAATAATTCTGGTAAATGGATTTATAGTACACAAAACATTTATATCTGTCGATAGATAGCATTTCATTTATTTCTGGCTGAGAGATGAACCAAAAGTGTCAGAAATTCATAAATAATTGGTGGTAGATTAGAATGAAGGCAATCCTTGTAAATTGCCAATTCAAAAAAAGATATTACAGAATTCATTTAAAATCCATTAGTGGCTAAAGAATTCAGCAATGAAGAGACACATCTTGTGTGTCACCAGGGCTATTTAACAGTCAAACAATATCATGTTACCCACATTGTATAAATAGTAGAAATGATTTCCGCTTGCAAATACATAATGCAGGTATCTCTTTACAAAGCCCCTACTTCAGGCTGGCTGAATGCCTTCGCAGTGCCTCCGAGATCCCACAGCCTTTAATCCCCTTAGCAACAAAGGTCTGTTTCTTTGCTTAGCATGAAGTAGGCCTCAGAGGCCTAGTGTATGCCTTGGCCTGTAGGCCAAAAGCCTCCTGTTTACAATTTCCCTATTCCTGTTTTTAATGTTGCTCTGAGAGCAGCCACAAAGGGCTAGTTTTGTCCAGCAGGAACAAGGGAGCTATTAGAGAGAGATGGAGGAAGGAAGGAAAAGGGAGATCCGAGGGGGAAAAGCCCAGAGGGGATTAAGAGGCACAGCTGCTCCTCAGGGACATCTCTTTATGGGCATTTTATTTTAATGGCTCTGACATGTATATGCGCATTTGATAAGAAGTGCAGGTAACCACAGTATATCGGGGAAGGGGAGGGGAGTATCGGGGTTAGTCGATTGCTGTTTTATCACTGCAGTATAGCTTATTATCATGAGACTCCTTTGAATGTTTGTATTCATTTAATATATTACATTATGTCCAAATGTTTAAGATGTGAAGATATCATGAACTTCCAAATTGAAAGTCAGGCTATTCCCCCTTAATTTTATGCTTAGAAAAAGGTGGTAACAAGTGCTTTCACCACTACAAAGCCTGGAAAAGACATGGCACTGTTTCTCAGTCACAGTTCTGTCTACATTAACAAACAAGTTAGAAAATGTACGCATGGTGTAGCATTCAGGTGCATTTATGGACTTGGTTGACTGATATAAAACTTGGTACATTTTACATTTTTTAGTTAATTAATCAAAGAGGTAGTTATCACATTTTTGTTTATTAAACATGTTTATAACAATAAATCATTCAGATATAACACTGATAATAAAATGTCATTACGTGTGGTAATAAACTTCGTTAAATACTTGCTTTTTAACATCACCTTGCAGTATCAACAGAGCACAAATAGGCTTATGGTGGCTCAAATGCTTTCATACACAGAAGATTCCAATTCAAGTGATGTGAAAATGGCATTGATTGATGTGCTATTAATAGTTGTGGAAGGTTTGTGACTAAAGGTGTTGCACCTTCATGTGTGATTAATTAGTTACAACACCTCTTAGCTGCAGGTTGATAACATTTGTTGTTTACAGTAATAATGTGCAGATAATGCAACTGTGAGGTAGTTTATACCATAACGTAAATACTGTTAGTTCAGCCTATGTGAATGGAGTGGCTCTTCATTTCCAGATATGTGACTTTTTGTGTGTGTTGTGGAAAGATCAGCCTCGACACAGACAGGCAGGCACCAATGGTTCCAGCACCACACACATTTTATTTACAATAACTATTTACAAGTGTCCCGCACACAACCCAGTGCCACTGCACCACACATCCTCAAGTCCGGGCTTCTCTTAAGTCCTCTCTTCGCCACCTCCACTCCTCTCCTCCGAGCTTCGTCCTCTTCCTCCCGATTCCGGCTCCCGACTGGAGGGAGGCGGCCCCTTTTATATCCAGCCGGACATGCTCCAGGTGCCTCCTGATGAGGAAGTTCCTGCACGAAGCACTCCGGGTGTCCCTGGTTATACTTCTGCCAGCACCTCCGGGTGTGGCGGAAGTGCTGACGTCCAGGGCTTCACAGTCTTCTGGGCATCCCCTGGTGGTGGCCATGGGCCCCTATAGGGTTGAGCTTCCATGCTCAATTCCCGTGGCCCCCACACAAACCAGGGCGGCTGCCCTCTTGTGGTCCGGGGGAGGCCTAGTCCCTCTCCTGGTCCTTCTCGGCGTCCCGGCTGGGCACAGCCCCCAGCTACCCACAGTGTGTATTTCTCTACAAGCAACTTTCACATGTGCCTCTCCCTGGAGTTTTGACTAGCTTGTACTTGGGATCCGAGCAGCTGTCAGTCGAGTAGAAGAGGAAAATGTACAAAATATATAAGCTGATATAACCTCTCTCATGGTAAAATAAAAAACTGCAAACTGATTTATAGTTGAGGTTGCACAGAATGTTTTTCGTTTTATGATAGACAAGTTCGTAAATTTGACAATGTGTTCCAATATTATTATCATTTTGATACTTCAAAACTTTGTACAGTGCAATCTGTTTAAGGCATCTAAACAAAAACTGAATTGATGAATAAGTGTGCCGCATTTCAACAAAATTAACTACCTCTGAGTTGCTTCATGTGGACAGACAGACAGAGAGGAAGACAGAGATTGCTGTTGTAATAGTTGCTTTATGCATTATATATGAACGTACCTAAAAAATAAAGTCTAAGCTGAAGGAATGCTAAAGTTATGCTACACAACTGATAGGAGGTCCAGGTCAAGCTATTTAGCTTGCTTATTTACCTACAAAGTTATTTTTCCAAGTATGCAAAGTGAAAATGTAAATTTCTTAATACAGGTAATATGGTTTGCAGTCAACTTGCTTTTAGGAAATGTGGTGTGAAGTAAGACATTGACTTAAGTTGGCAACCGGGCTGAAAAAAAATGAGGTACAAACTGGGTTGGAGTGCTAGTGTGAAATTCCTTCAGGACATCACAGAGTAATGAATGACTACAAGAAAAAAATAGAAAAACCATTTATGACTTCCTTTTGCTTGGGCATGGCACAGTCCCTTTCTGACGCCTTTAACTGCAGCACTCATAGAAATCATCTCAATGAGTAATGATGCAAAACGCAGTGTAGGAGAAATGGAGGACATTGTGTGAGATGGAACACCACAAGAGATGCAATGAGCCATTCCGAATGCTTGTCTATGCAAAGTCCATCAAGTGTGGCTGGGCCTCAAACAAGCACTGCTTCATTGAGCTGGGCAGTAATTTAAATTATTAAAACATGACACAGAAAGTCACACTTGCCAGTTCTAGGGTTGTCAGATAATATAATGTGGATGTATGACTTTAAAATGTGAGAAGTAAAGTGCGTACCCAGTGAAAATTCACGCAAACACAAGCAGAAAATCAATTCCTTAGTCCTGTTACAATCTGGCTGAACTTCAACATTCTTCCTGTGTTCATGTGAGTTTTCTGCCAGGATTTCCACATTGCAATATTTATAATTAACAGTTCTAAACTGGCTTGATTTGCATGAGTGAAAGTGTATCTTAAGGCATCATTTATATGGTTTGGGTTATGTTGTGAATGGTTACTTTTAAAAGATTTTTTTGAAAATTTCCCTTTGCCTTTGGAATATTTTTTTTTATCTTGTGTGTTACATTTGAGGGACTTGAATCCAAATTGTGCAGTTACTGGTTATTTTTGTTGTAATGTGCAGTAAAACAAAGTAAACAGTATTCAGAAACAATTCTCATCCAGGCAGCATGGCTTCACACTCAAATGACAGGCTTCAAGGTCCGCACATGCCCAGAATTGGGCTCAAGCTTCTAAAAGCTCAAAATACTCTGAATATTCAAAAATTTAATTCAAGGGAGAGGAAAGCTGTAAGCCTTTGGCTGAAGAGCTAAAACAAAACAATGTCCTTTAAATAGTAAGGAATTTATTAAATAATCAAAAAAACACAAATGTTTTTTTTTTCCTGGCTTGTATTTGTTGTCTGTCTTTCTATTACTGTTAAATTAGAATGACTATTTTTCATGTTTTTATACAGTATGTTATTCTGTAATTTTGTACTGTTACTGTAATTGTGCTTATGTTCCTTGTGCCCCATGGATGCCACGTCTCCTGAGACCTCCCTCTGGCTGTTTAATGCTATGTTCACATGCTCTTGAACAGATGGGAAATACGAGATTCCACTTGAACACACTATGTACTTGGAGCTACCAGTTGAACAATTTGAAAAAAATAAAACTGCCCAAATTGTACAAATTGTCACATAGCGCTGACCTATCATCTTAGACAATTGTATAAAATAAAACACAGTGTGGTCAGCCAGAAATGCATTTAGAGTGAAGTGATACACTTTTAATACATTTATTTTGCTTTTTATTTCCACCAAAAATGCCTTTTATCTTTAATTGTTTTTTTGTTTTGTTTCTTGCAGTCCAAGTGACAATTTAACAGTGACCTTGCATGTCTGTGAACACACAGAAGTGGGAGGATAAAATGCCACAACTCAGAACTTCAAATGGTGCCGGAGCATGTGAATGCAGCATAAGTCATGGAAATGAGGATTTCAGGTACTGAAGTTTTTTGGAATCTTTTTGTGAGTGTTATTCTTTTTTCTGTTTTTTGCTGTGGTCTTTAGAATGTTGTCTTGGATAGTGTACTGGGACTTGGTCACTGGTATTGTCTTTTAGGAAACTCCTTTTTCGTTCTTTTGAGTCTTTTTTGTTACTCTTTTTTGTGAGTAAATATATTCATTGATAAAGATTCTTCACTTAGATGTGTCTCTTCCAGCCAGAGATTTCATGGTTTCTACTTTTGTGAGGCATTTATAATATTTTGGCAACTTTAAAGAGGATTTTGAACTTTTAAATCCAGTTTCCTCATTTTGGGCCTGATCATGATGAAGCCAGTAGATAATTGTTTGGGGCAAACTGGTCCGGGGTGAGCCTCTTCTAGGCTATCGAGTGAAGGTTCTGGCCTACTTTATGGTCTTTTTTATGGTCTCACACTCCATTTTGCTATGTTTGTGACTCCTAAACACAACAACAAAAAATTGCATGGCAAGGAAAAAAAGGAAGCAATAAGACAAAAAGGGTATGCTTAAAAAGGCAACCCAAAACAAATAAATACAATCTGTAATCCACAAATCAGTAACCAGAGGACCTTTCTTTTGTCTCATGCCAGCTTTGGCATATTGAAATAAGTGGGATCAGAAAACGGATTCATGGGAGGATGGTGTCATTTAATTCTTTCACACTAGTTTCAACACTCTAATTTTTCAGTTGGAAGCTTGATAACCTTGCTGTGGGTTGTGTTTGTGTTGCTGGTGTTGCCAGAAGGAGGTGTTTCATCTCGCAGGGCTCCCTGGATATCATCAGGAGGATTCGCAGCGCATAGCTTGATGGCAACTCCAGTCTGTACTGGGAACTGAGAAGGATGGCTGCGAGGGCTCTGAGGGCAATGAGGGGGCGTTTATTAGAGGAATTTGTGAGCAGGTGACACACCATCTATGGTCTAGTGACCTCTTGTCCTGCTTACAGAGGAATCTAAGCATTACAAACATCCAAATCTGTTCCTCGGAGAGTTGCAGTTAGGGTGGGTGATGGAATGGTCCTTATGGATGATGCTGCAGTTGTGACCGGCTGGGTTGGCTACCTTTGAGCAGCTGTTTAAAGCTGATCCTCTGGCTAGGATGATGAACGTGTCTGGGTCCATGGTTCTTGAGGCTGATCCTTCAGTTTCACTGTGAACCACCCAATATCATTGAGATTGCACAGGTGGTGAACCAGCTAAGGGTAGAGAAGGCTGCAGGGATATGTGGTATCCGAGGTGAACTTCTCTAGGCTGGTGGTAAGGCTGTCCTTCTTACATTGCAAGGAGTCTTTGCTTCTGTTTGGGAGATGAGCATCATCCCAACCGACTGGAAAAAATGACTTGTCACCCCTATTTGGAAAAGGAAAGGTGATCTCCTGGATTACGGCAACTACAGGGGGATAACACTGCTCACCCACTTTGCAGACTTTGTTAATTTTCATAAAGTGTTGAATTAGTTGTTCAAGCTGCCCTGTGAGATATCCTAAGGCTTCAGTGGATCTCCCCAAAGTTTCAAGATGTCTTGGCTAGCCCGAACACTGGTACTGTGAGTGTTGTGCAGAGTGGAGACAGAACCTCTGTGTTTTTTCCAGCTGATTCTGGGGTTCGTTAGGGATGTGTTCTTGCTCCTACTTCAATGCTTGTGTGGACTGGGTGTTGAGCAGGGTCACAAGGTCCAGCAACTGTGGAGCATCTGTTGGTGAAGAAAGATTCACTGATTTTGACTTTGCTGATGATGCTGTTATCTTCGTGGAGTCATGCTCTCTCGAGAATGAACAAGGAGTCTGAGTGTCTGGGATTCCGAGTGTCCTGGATAAAAACTGTAGCAGTTGAGGTTCTGATCCACCTCTTGAACCCTCAGGTACCACTCCAAACACCAGGTTAAAGTCCAAGACTCTTTTATTTTGTAATCACGTGCACAAAGCACCCTCCACTTCACACTACTCATATAAACCAATAATAAAGCACAATAATAATCACTCCTCCTCTCCCAGACGCTTCGCCACCCTACCTCCCAGCTCAGCTCAGTGTCTGGGCTTTCCCAGAGTCCTTTTATACTCCCTGACCCGGAGGTGTTCCTGCCCAAAAGTCCACAAGTCCTTATTACTTCTGGGTCAGGGTAGAAGTCCTTTTCTTCAACCTGGAAGTACGTCATCTCTCCTGTTCACATGACCAGGACGTACTTCCAGGTTATAGGGCACATACAAGTCGATGAGCCTCCTTACAGCGACTCCCGGTGGTCCCCAAGGTATCCAGCAGGGCTGTGCATAAAAACTACATAGTCCATGAGGCCCTGCTGGAATTCGGGGCCCGTCCATGCTGTCGGGAGAGCTCCTCCTGGCAGCCTGGGGGTGAGGGCCGGAATATGAAGCCGGCCATCCATCACAAAACCAAGATCCAGGCCTTTAATAACCTCTTGGGCATAGCCATCAGCAGTGTCTGTTTGCGGTGAGAGTGTCGACCTTGTCGAGAGGTTTACTTACCCCTTGGCAGTGACATTCATGTATCTGGTGAGTCTTCCTATGAAGTCAGTGGATGGATTGGGAGAGCATGGGGGGTCATGAGGTTGCTGAAAAGGGGTGTGCGGTGCTCCCGATATCTATGCAAAAGGACGACAGTCCAAGTCTTGCTATATGGTTGCAAGATATGGACGCTATCCAGTGACCTGAGATGAAGACTGGACTCCTTTGTTACTGTGTCTCTCCGGAAAATCCTTGGGTACCGTTGGTTTGACTTTGTGTCGAATGAGCAGTTGCTCATGGAGTCCCGAATGAGGCACATTACCTGCATTGTGAGGGAGCGTCAGTTACGGCACTATGGCCATGTGCCGCGTTTCCCCGAGGGTGATCCAGCTTGTATGATCCTCATTGTTGGGGACCCGAGTGGCTGGACCAGGCCAAGGGGTCGCCCACGTAACCCCTGGCTGTGGTAGATAGAGGGTCATTTCCGGAGGGTGTGACTGGACTGCGTGTCTGCCTGGGGGGGTTGCCAACCAGGATCCTGAGTTGTTTCTTCATATGGTGGGTGCAGCAACGCACTGTACCAGTGCAGGCTCCCCTACTTGACTTGACTTGAGTTGAGCTCACTTTTGGGAGTATGTTGCATGTTATTGTAAATTGTTCCTTTTGTTACTGGGTAACAGTAACAGGAGACAGAGCTGGAGGTGGCAGAGTTAAAGATGCTAAGATTTGCATTGGGGGTGACGAGGATGGACAGGATTAGAAATGAGTACATTAGAGGGTCAGCTCAGGTTGTATGGTGGGAGACAAAGTCAGAGAAGCGAGATTGCGTTGGTTTGGACATGTGCAGAGGAGAGATGCTGGGTATATTGGGAAAATAATGCTAAGGATAGAGCTGCCGGGCAAGAGGAAAAGAGGAAGGCCTAAGAGAAGGTTTATGGATGTGGTGAGAAAGGACATGAAGGTGATGGATGTAACAGAGGAAGATGCAGGGGACAGGAAGAGACAGAGAAAGATGATCCTCTGTGGTGACTCTTAACGGGAGCAGCCGAAAGAAGAAGAAGTTACTAAGTTTTATTGCATGCTGTATATAATTGTATTTTGTAATATTTGGGGATCTATCACTGTTATTTTGTTCATTTAAGTAAAGATAAAGCTGTTTTTTTTTGTAAACTTGGAGTAAATTGTGAATTTGTTATGCTTTAATAAGTTAAATGTTTCAAAGTAGGTAAGGAGGGGAAAGTAACTGCTACAGATATTGTAAATGTGATTATTGGAGGTGGCAACACCATATTAAAGAACTCAGGGCCCTATACACTGATTAAAAGAAAGGGGAGTGCAGAGGTTACATTTGTTTCTGCAAATGCATTTTTCAGTGTACATATTACAGTCCGCTTTAGAAGATTCAGTTTGTCTTTTGCATTGGTCACAGTAAATTACACTTTAATATTTTAAAATATAAGAATTGTACATAAATTATTTTGAGAAATTTAAGCACTGCATTCTACACCACTGACTACTCTACATGTTTATAAAATCATTTTTACTCCATAGAGAAATGTGTTTACAGTTCACTGTCATTACGTTCAGAAGTGTGTCTCAGAGAGCTTGGTACTTGGACCTTTACTCTTTTTATTTTACATGCTTCTGCTGGGAAATATAATTAGAAAACATTACATTAATTTTCACTTATATGCAATGCAAATGACGGTTCTCCAAAAGTATCTTTAATTGTTTCAGTGAATTAAAAGCATGCAATGACTGTAAATGCTAGTCTTTAAATATAGAAATGACAGTGCTATTTAGTGGGGGAGTGCTGCAGACTACAAAAATGTCTTGTTACTTTTTAACCCAATGAGTCAGTCTAAAGTTTTGTTTTTCCTGTCTCGGCATGCAACTTGGGCATCATCTCTGACACCAGTATGTTTTTTTTAATAAACACTCAAACTCTACAACATGCTTTTTACTTCTTAAAATACTGGAAAAATAGGACGGCTTCTAGATATGAATTATTATTATATATATTATTTCTAGTAGGATTGACTATAGCAATTCTTTATTAGCGGGCTGTTTAAACCGCTTTGTATACAGCTTTCTGTTAAATAAAAATTCTGGCCATGTCTCAAATGGTAATATTAATAGACATACTGTATATGGTTAGGATCCTTTCATGTCATTCAGTCTGAAATTGCTTTGTTTTCCTGTGTTTTTACACTATAATCTGTATTTTATGTGTTTTATGTAATTTGTAAAGGTTATTACTGTGATTTACCTGTAAACCTTGTCACGGCACTCTGAGCCTGTACTCAGTGAAGAATGCTATACAGAAAAATAAATTGAATTGAAGAACCACACTATGGGAGGAAACTGGAGTACCCAGAGAATCCGCAGGAAGATAGAGAGAACATGACAAGGACAGTAACCAATCATCGAAACCTAGGACACCAGGATTTGAGGCAGCACTGCTAATGACTGCCCCAACAGAAAGTTAAAAGCTGGCCATCTTCTTCCCCAACACTACTTCAAAGTCCAATTTGATATTTTTATTATTACCAAAAGTTAGGACTTAGACAAACACTGTCTTATACCCTGGTTCAATTCCTGGGTCTCCTCATCTTTAGCCTCCATTCAAAGAAAAGTTGCCAGGCTGATTGTCAACTTTAATTTTGCCCATAATTGTGCATGGAAGGGCACTGTGTCCAGAACTGGTTTCTGCCTGGTGCTATTTGCTGCTAGGGGAAGTACGGCTGTGCAGTGACTCTATAGTGGGTAAAAGCAGTTTTAAAAAGTGTGTGAATAGACATATTAACAAAACCTAGAAAAATACCCCTGATGTGTGCAGCTCAGCAGGAAAATGTCAGTCTGTATAGCAGTTTTTAATTGTCTGCTCAATGTCCATCATGCCTTCCCAAGAATAAGCTCTCTAGTGAGTCTCACCCTTTTTTAGACAAAAAGCAGCTTTTTTCTTAGCAGGCGGGATCTGTCGACACCCAAATAGGTAAATTTACACAGAACACCCAAGCAGGTCTGACAAAGAGTAGTCCAGCACTCCTCACTCAGGCCACTTCCCCTGGATTAGTCTCTCCAGTCTACCATTACATATATACAGTAATCTCCCTCAAAAGTGATGTTTCTGGTTTATTTGCTAACTGTGGGTTTTAGTCAACTTGTTAGAGCTGCTCAAAACCCTAAATGACTTCCCAGGCGGCTGTATCAGTCTATGCACATGCGCATGTGTGGTGTGTGTGTGTGTTTAGCATTCATTCAATTCACTTGGGAACCTGCACTCTAAACCCTTCCTTCCTGCCCAAAGTGGAATTCTCATTAACGTTTAACTACTTTTCAAGAGAGGCATTCTTTACAGGAATACAGGTCCTTCCAAGAGCTGAGATGACTTCCTTCTCTAACGGACTTGGATTATATGAAACCATTATATCTTGAAGCCCTGAACAGCTGAGCATAGAACTCTGGTCAGTATATCAGGGGACTGGATGGCCCAGGAGTGCTGTACAGATAGCTTAGGGCAATGGATCTTTTTACACCACTCTTAAGAAACTGTAAGTAAATGAACAAATGAGGCATACTATGGGAAAGGTGTGACAATCTAGGCTATTGATTGGGAGGATGAGGTTCAATAAGTATATATTAGAGTTAAAGAGGTGGGGATGACTAACAGAATTTAGCTTTTGGAAAAACTGGGCCTGCAAAAGTGCCATGTATTTTTGTTAACCTTCAGTCTGTCCATCCAGTTTCTGAATCTTATTTTTCTTTTAGAATTTAGGGGGAGGCAGAGACACTGAGCACAAAGAAAACCTGCTTCAATGGGATGCTTATCTATTGCAGGGCACATTTATGCAATTTCTTCCACTGGACCAGTTCAGAGTCAGCAATTAAGTTAACCTGCATGTCTTTGGAACACGTATAGGAAGTGGAACGTCCCATGTGCACACAAAGATAAAAAGCAAACACAATACAAACAGAGGGCATGCAGGGAATCAAACCTTAGCTCCTCTTTCAGTTAAGAAGCATAAAACTTTCAGAACATTAAACCAAATTTATTTTCTTATAGTCACATCAATTTGACATGGAGACGTTAATTAACCTGATGTGCATGCCTTCAGAATATGGGAGTGAAAATGACTACCCAGCAAACATCCACACAAACATACAGGGAATGTGCAAAGTCCATATAACCAGTGACTGGTCTGGGAAGCAAACTCCAGCACCTGGAGCAGTAGCAAAAACCCACTGTACAATCCTACCTATTCTAATTCAGGTAGCTGTGGAAAACATCCTGTATTGTTCCAGTTTCAAAAAAGGCAGGCACCTCTTCATCTAATGACTACAGACTGACTAGTGGTTTTTACACCACACATCATGGAGACTTTTGAGAGTCTGTTCCTAGACTATAATAATCATCTTGTGAAAGACCACTTTAACCCACTGAACTTTGTCTACCTGACAAAGATTGGAGTGGATGATGCAATTCTCTGTCTACTCCACAAGGTTTATTCCCATCTAGATAAAGTTGGCAGCACTGTGTTGATGTTTTTTTTATTTCTTCATTGCCTTCAATAACAATCATCCATCTCCATGGAGTAAGCTCAGGTAGATGAGCCTATGTCGTGGATAATGGACTCTCTGTCTGATAGACCAGAAATAGTGAAGCTCAGGTACAACATGTCTAATGTTGATGTGAGCAACACTGGAGCACCATTCAGAGCAGTCCTGTCTCCTTTTCTCTTCACTCTGCACACCTCCAACTATAAATATAATACCAGGTTATGTCATTTGCTGAAATTCTGGGATGATGGAGTATATTGATAAGGGGGTTGAAACAGATGATACAGGTAGGTGTCAGGTGGAGGACATTGTTTCTTGATGCAAAGAGAATTGTCTGCAAGTTAACATCAGCAAAAACCGAGTAACTGGTCATTGACATGTACTGCACCAAAGAGCCTCTATGTCTGGTCACTGTTCAAGGAGTGGATGTAGAGGTGGTGCATTGGGGATCCACATCAATGACAAGCTGGACTGGCCTTGTAAAACAGACAACAAAGTAATTAATTACGCAGGCTCAGTTAAGAGATACAATCTCAAATCCCCGGAGGTAGCAGCAAAGGAGAGAATGAATACAAATCTGAGTACCATCATGAAGACTGCAGTATTTAAAATTATTCAGCAGAAGTGCTTCAAGAAACACTACCAGGGCTCTTTCATACTAAAAGCAATGCACCTGCATAAGGTGCATAAGGCAGTTCTTACCTTTAGCCAAGACAGAAGTTAACTTTATTGTTTGATTTTTCTGGTGCGTATTTAAAGGGTGTTTGTTGTTTGTCATAATGTAATCATATACATGTATTTATTTTTTTATTGAGCTTCTGTAAAAATTCAGATTTTTCCTTCGGGAATAATAAAGTGATATCTATCTATCTATCTATCTATCTATCTATCTATCTATCTATCTATCTATCTATCTATCTATCTATCTATCTATCTATCTATCTATCTATCTATCTATCTATCTATCTATCTATCTACAGCATAAGGAAGACAGTAATCATCACTCCAATCTCATCAATTTAAAACACACAAAGACATATTTATCAATTTATTGAGGGAAGACTCTTAAGGTCAAGATGTTAAATTCATACATCTTACAACTTGTCAATGAATACTATTACAAAATATTAGCCTTGTTGCTAATTGACCAAAACTGTTTGCCAGACAGAGGTTTAGTGAATAGGAGGTGGGCGGGGTGTGACGGGTCAGAAAATATGTTCATCTTTCAATCTGGAAAAGTACAGTGACTGCATAGTGGTGAGGTTATGACCATTGGTTTAGAAATAGTACGCACTACTTTCTCTTCCTCCATGTCCTGTGATTGAGAGATTGCCCCACCAACTGTGATTTTACTGTCTTTGTGTGAGTAACAGACTAGTTTCTGTTGTAATCTCATTTCCTTCCTGGGTAAAACATCACATAATGTTAAGTGTAACCTCAAGACTATTTAACACTCTGACTACTAAGGTTCTTTTTGGATTGAAAAGGAGACCTTTCAGTTCATCAAACTTGTTTTTTCAGCCAATAGCTAAGGTGTCAAAATAGCTCATCCAGACACTGTCTTAAAGGTTGTCAAGGTTTGTGCTTCAACTACAAGATATATAGTTGGAGCCTATCTCACTCTCATTTGTTTGATGGATTTGAGTTTTGTTATAATGCTTTGCATTCAAAAGAAAATGAAGTCGCAGAAAATCTGTGAAGTAGTGGGCATAGGTTCTTCAAGTCAGAGAGAAAGAAATAAAAAAGAGCAGTGGATCAATTAAACACTTCCCTAATTCCGAGATATCAATCAGAGATAGGAAACATCTATATTAGGTTTAAATTACACATTTGCTTGACAAAAAAAAAACAAAAAAACATGGGACTGATTTTGCCCTCCAACAGCTAGTTTTGCCAAAATGTAGTACATCACAGTGCACACACACTCAAACCAAACCCATGTAGAGATGTCAATTAACTTAACATGAGCAAACATTTAACACCAATATCAACACAGGGGAAACATGCAGCCTCCACATAGTGACTGGCCAGGACGAAGTTTGGCTTCCCAGAGCTGTGACCCAACAGTGCTAACCACTACACAACTGAGTTATCCTTATGTGTCAGCATTAGTTGTGTGTTTTTGGTTGCTTCACTTAGGTTTCTCTGTTTGAGCACACAGTACCTGTCCATCCATCCAACCATCCATTATTCAACCCGCTATATCCTAACACAGGGTCACGGGGGTCTGCTGGAGCCAATCCCAGCCAGCACAGGGCACAAGGCAGGAACACATCCCGGGCAGGGCGCCAGCCCACCGCAGGGCACACACACACACACACACCCACACACCAAGCACACACTAGGGACAATTTAGGATCGACAATGCACCTAAATGCATGTCTTTGGACCGTGGGAGGAAACCGGAGCACCCGGAGGAAACCCACGCAGACACGGGGAGAACATGCAAACTCCACGCAGGGAGGACCTGGGAAGCGAACCTGGGTCTGCTAACTGTGTCGCAGCAGCGCTACCACTGTGCCACCGCAGCACCTGTCCAAATTCTCTATTTCCATTGGCACCGTAGAGTTGCTTCTTATAAAACTCCAGCTCCTTCAGAACTTCAAGCTACACTCTGCTGGTTGAGGATTATTTGAGACCCTGGATTTAGCCAGATCTGCCAGACACCTACTTTTAACTTAACTGCAAGTGTCCTGTCTCCTGGTCTGTGGTGTTTTAGTGGGCACACCAGGGAATTCACACTGATGACAAGCAGAAAAGGAAGACCTTAAGGAAGATGCTGAAACTAGTACTGTAGTCTTCATTTTATATACGTCTGTTATGATAAGCACCATTCTAAGACATCTTATTTGTAAGTGTAAGAAATACTTATCATTCATATGAAATGTACTCCTAGTTGTTTTGTAAAGTGTCTGGTAATAGTGTACTCAAAAAAAGGTGTTATGTAAAATAAAGACTGTGTCACTGTAAATTGTGGTCAGGTCCATCCTGTTTGCTTTAATTATCATTCAGATATGTCCAGAATATGACTGGAGTTCACCTGTGGCAAACGGAATTGCTTGGACATAGTTTAGAAAGGCACACACCTGTGCATAAAGTCCCACAATTCACACTGCATGTCAGGCCAAATAATAATCCATGAACTCTAAAGAACTCTGTAGACCTCTGTGATAAAAACATGTGGTGAGGCATAGAGCATGATAAGGATATAAAAATGTTTCTAATGCTTTTAGTATATCGAGGTGCACACTGAAATCAGCAATTGAGAAATGAAAGAAGTCTTGAAGCACCGGGACTTTTCCTAGATTCACTCTAACAGATGTTCTCTGCTGAGAGGGGAGAACCTGTTGGGAGGACCATCATCTCAGCAGCACTCCATCCTAACTGCTTTCCAAGGTTATATGTAAAAATACTAGGCTCTTCACAATTAGGTCCACGTACTTAACTGCTTGTGGACCCAAAACATTTAGTATTAGCATGACAGTGATCCACATATTGTGAAGATAAAGAATCAGCACTTAACAAGTGTACACCAGCAGTTTGCCACTAGATATATGTCAGGATGTATTGATAGACTGGATGTCACGTACACCAATGGACCCTGTGCTGTCCACCTGCTTTAGCTTGAATTTTAAAAGATAAATGTAGGATGGCTTCTCTCTGGTTAACTCGGGGAAAAATGTGGTGGAGAACCCTGCTGAGCAGGCACTTCTAGATGGGCGTGGCCCAGTGCCTTCTTGAACCCATTGCTGTCTAATTGCGGGAGACATGTTTACTGTCGGCTGTGGTGGTGGGGGTGGTGTAGCTGAGGCCGCATCATCACTCTAACTGTCTTTATTTGTGCCAGGCTGATTTTTGTGAATAGGCACCTCCTGGGAGAAGCTACAGCTGCCTCCAGCCTTGACATGCATTCTGGGAGCTGAGTGGGAACACATTGTGTGCGGATTCAGTCCAGTGGAGAAGAATTGCACATTTGAATTTGTCAAAAAGAGCAGTTGGAAGTATTTTATTGGTTGTGCTTCTTTTTGGGGGTGAACGAAGATAAAAAAAACTTTTGTTCATCTTTTTAAATCAATAGACCCCACAACCAAAGACCCATCTAGCTCACAGAAAAGTCACAGGAACTCCCTTTCTGCTTAGAAATTTGGAACAGAACTTGTCACCTAGGCTCAACAGTAATGCTTTTTAAGGAGTCCTAATGACACTGAAATTTACAGAAATCAGACATTAATCAGAGCTAAAGTATACCCACTTTGCCCACTTACTAGGCTTTTACTACTGTGTAGCCTGTATACAGTTTCTTCCTTTTGGGTTCAAGTGTCACTGATTGGTTCTGATTGCATGCTACCGTAACTACATCTTCAAAATCTAAGAGCTTGGTGAATGGTTTTGGCAACTCAGCAGGAGGTGCCCTTGCTTTGGCACAGACACAAATTCCCATGTTTCCACTTAAACCCTTTCCTTGTCTGAAAGAATCACCCTATAGATGCACAGATTATTTTCTTATTAGTTATCCGACATTGATGAGAAGAAGCTGATGGGAGTCCATGCACTAACAAAGTAAAAGACAAAAGCCGTTGTGTCTGGGATTGATTATGTAGCATTATGAAAGGCCCACTGACCCTATTCATATCATGGTCAATGTTGCATTATTAATATCCTCGCCTTCCTCTCTCCAGCCTACCCATCTTAGTTTAGTGCTGTGGGGGCCAGCCAGGTGTTGGGAAATTCTTGCCAGTGGGGCAGTGATCTTGCCAGGCTACTGTGGCGACTTGCAGGTGAGAGCAGGCTGGGTACATCCTAACAATCACGGTGAGGGCTTCACTAAAGATTAGCAGGTTTGAGCCACAGCTTGATCTCTTTCTTTTTTTCTCCAGGTGTGCTGCCTTGAAACCGTCTTCTTAATCCTTCCGGAGTTAAATGCTGCTTACCTTGTACACCTGCTGCTGACAACACCCTGCACTGTGCCAGCTGGAGAGCAGCAAGCTCGGGAGCCATTTATGTTAAAGGCGAACCTCAGCAAAAATAGATACGCATGCAAATCCCCCAACAGCCCAAAGACACAAATACAACGGCTTTAGAAAGTATTCAGACCCTCACTAATTTCAGATTTTGCTATGTCACAGCCTTGTGGTAAAATCATTAGGATTCATTTTTTCCCTACATCAAGCAACACTTAATGCTCCAAATACTGACAAAGTGAAAACAGAATTTTAGACATTTTTGCAAATTTGTTAAAAATAAAAAACTGAAATATCATATTGATAGAAGTATTCCGACCCTTTGCTATGTGACTCAAAGTCTGGCTCAGGTGCATCCCATTCTACTGCTCATCATTAAGATGTTTCTACAACTTGTTTTGAGTTTACCTGTGGTTAGGTCCGTTTATTGCTCATAGTTAGGAAAGGCACACACAAGTCTATAGAAGGTCGCATAGCCGAGCATGGTGATGGCAACATCATGTGGTAGGGTTGTTTTTAAGTGATATGGACTGGGATGTTAGACAGGGTTGAGGGAAAGCTGAAGAGAGCAAAGTGCACAGATTATTGAAAATCTGCTCTAGAGAGCTCAGGACCTCAGACAGGGTAAGGGATTTACCTTCCAATAGGATAATAAACCTAAGCACAAAGTAAAATCAACATAGTGGCATAGGGACAGCTCTGGGTATGTCCTTGAGTTGCCCAGCCAGAGCCCGGATTTGAACCCATTCGAACATCTTTGGAGAGACCTGGCAATAAGTGCCCACCAACAGTCTCGATTCATCCTGACAGAGCAAGTTGCGTCAAACCCAAGAAGACTCCAAGCTATAGTCACTGCCAAATGTGCTTCAATTACTGAGTAAAGGGTCTGAATACTTGCGTCAATGTGATATTTCAGTTTTATTTATTTTTAATAAATTTGCCAATATTTTTAAAGTCCTGTTTTTTCTTTATCATTCTGGAGTACTGAATGTTGTTTGATGTGGGAAAAATGAATTTAAATGAGTTTGGCATAAGGCTGCAACATAACAGAATGTGAAAAGAGTGAAGGGGTCAGAATACTTCCTGAATCCACTGTACACCCATTGGTTAAAATAAAGCACAATATACATGAACACATACATGTTGTATTTTTATCTTAGAGTATTCAGATTAAGGAAAGATTGGGGGACAAAAATTAATTTACTTCCGTATCTCAAAAGGATGTGCCACTTAGATTAAGTGGCAACATAATATTGGCTTAGTAAGTATATGTAGTTGGGCATGATATTGAACCGACATCCCACGCTCGTTTACAGCCTTCCTCAACTCCACATTGGACTATATCAGTAATGAAATGGGCAAATGCATATTCATTTCCTTCATCAAAGGCCGACAGAGTGGTTAGTGCTGCTGTCTCACAGCTCCCAGAGACCTGGCTTCATTTCCAAGCACAGTCTGTGTGGAGTTTGTATGTTTTTCCCAAGTTTCTGTGGGTTTTCCTTCAAGTTCTCAGGATTCCTCTTGTGTTCCAAAGGCATGCAGGTTAGGTTTATTGTGTGTCTAATTTGGCTGTTTATGAGTGAGCAAACCCTGTGCCTATCTGACATTTCAACAGGGATTACTTGTTGCTTTTCACTGAGGCCATTGGGAATTTGTAAAAAGAAAGCTAGAAATATATAAAAATATCCATCCATCCATTATCCAACCCGCTATATCCTAACTACAGGGTCATGTGCATCTGCTGGAGCCAATCCCAGCCAACAAAGGGCACAAGGCAGTAAACAAACCCTGGGCAGGGTACCAGCCCACCACAGGGCACACACACACACACACACCAAGCACACACTAGGGACAATTTAGGATCGTCAATGCACCTAACCTGCATGTCTTTGGACTGTGGGAGGAAACTGGAGCGCCCGGAGGAAACCCATGGAGACACGGGGAGAACATGCAAACTCCACGCAGGGAGGACCTGGGAAGTGAATCCAGGTCTCCAAACTGCGAGGCAGCAGGGCCATTGTGCCGCCTATATAAATATATAATTTAGTAAATTATATTTATAATCATATTCAATTTGCCATGTCATTTTATAATCTTATTCAATTTTGTAATGTCACATTTACCATCAATCATTGCTGAATTATTTTACCAAATTAAGTTGCATTATTTGTTTGCCCAATGAAATCACCCCATATTATTGAACAGTCAGCTTTTTTAAATTTATTGAATGATTTTTGCATCCAATTATCTTATGTAATTGTTCTAGCCAATTAAGTAACATTTTACTCATAGAGTTCTTGATTTCTGTGGTTGATTATAGAAGTTAATCAGGTAACTTATTTTTTACAACAAACCAGGTTTTTATGATTTCAGTCTATTCCATGTATTGAAATCAGTCTGTCAATTATGCCAACTATGGTTTTATATCAGAAATGGCTATTCTTAAAGTCAATTTGATTAGCTTTTTTTAGTTATTTTTGATCAGTTGATCTGCCAGTGTATTAGAATAAATTGTTTTATGTTTTGTTTTTGGTTTTTAATTTGTAAGCATGTTTTTAATCTATTCTTTGTACACTTCATCTCTTTAGTTAATGTAAAGGATGACACCTACTGCTACCTACAGAGCTCAATGTGTGTTTCTGGAATTTTTGTGAGCCTCATTATTTCTTCTTTAAATACCATTGACTGAAGAATGTCATGATTTGGTGTAGTCCAACCCTTCTGGTCCCCAGGCCTGATGGATTCTTGGTTTCCTGTAATGACTGTCTCTATCTAAGCCATATGTCTTGTATTGATACCTAATATGCTTAGGGTAGATGGACCAACTGATTACTTTTGGATACTTTTGTCATAGCAATCATTTATGGAGATGAAGTTTCATTAAAAAAAACTCTTTGACAGAAAAAAAATGATATAAAAAGCAACATTTAGCTCCTAATCTGACATTGGCTGTACCTTGCCTAGCCTTTGGTTTTCATAGGGCTCTGATGACTTTCAGTAGTGGGTGGACAGACTTCTGTGTTCTCCCTGTGTCTGTTTTGGCAATGTTCTTTTGCAAAGCTGAGAAGAACACCACAGTATATAGTTAATAATAATAATAATTATAATAATAATAATAATAATACATTTTATTTAATAGGTGCCTTTCTTAACACTCAAGGTCACCTTACAATGAAATTAAACAAAAGTAATAAGATATAAAAACAACAGACTTACAGAGGTAGTAGCTAACATCAAAGATAACAGGCAGTAACAGTGTTAAATTCATAATTGGTATGCCAGTTTGAAGAGATAAGTTTTGAGGGCAGTTTTAAAATGTGTTAATTGAGTTTAGTTGGTGGATATGAAAGGGAAGAGAATTCCAGAGTTGAGGAGCACTATGAGAGAATGCTCGAGCTTCCATTGGACAGAGTCTGATGTGTGGTACAGGAAAGTAGAACTGCAGATGAGGATCTGAGGGAGCAAGAGGGAGTGAAAGTCTGTAGGAGATCAGTGAGGTTGTGGAGAGCTTTAAATGTTAAGAGCAGTATTTTGTATTGTATTCTGTAGTAAACAGGGAGCCAGTGAAGTTGGGAGAGAATATGTGTAATATGTTCAGTGGATTTAGAACAGGTCATTTTCCTAGCAGCAAAATGTTGAATAAGTTGTAAGTGATGGATATGTTTTTGTGGGATGCCAGATAGAATAGCATTATAGTAATCTATGCATGAAGTGACTAGGGTATTAACCAATACTTCAGTACTATGTTGCGTAAGAACAGGATAAAGTCTAGAAATGTTTTGGAGATGGAAGAAGGCAGTCAGAGAAACATTACTTATATGGGAAGAAAAATAGAGGATACTGTCTAGAATGACGCCCAGGCTATTAAGCTGGGAAGAGAGGTTTGTGTTAATGTTGTTAATTAAAATGGAGGAATGGTTAACCTTAGCGAGTGTAGATTTAGAACCAATGAGGAGCACCCCTGTTTTATTGTTATTTAATTGGTTAAAATTATGAGTTATCCATGAGTTTATGTCTTGGAGACATGCCATAAGAGTATTTGGAGGGAAAATAGAAGTGTATTTAGTGGATAGATAAAGCTGTGTGTCATCAACATAACAATGAAAGTTAATACCATGGTGTCAAAGATATTACCTATTGGGAAGATGAAAATGAAGAAAAGGAATAGCCCCAAAACAGAACCCTGCAAAACTCCCTGAGTAACGACTGCATTCTCAGATTTAAAGCCTTTTACTTGAACAAATTGCCTCCTATCAGTGAGGTAGGAAGAAAGCCATTGGAGGACAAGGCTACAAACTCCAAAGCTAGCTAGTCATTTCAAAAGTATCTAATGGGATATGGTGTCAAAAGTAGAGCTGAGATCAAGAAGTACAAGAATTAATAAAAGTCCCATGTCAGTTGCCCTTAGAAGATGATTTGTGATTTGGACCAGTGCAGTTTCTGTGCTGTGTTTAGGACGAAAACCTTTCAAAAAGGTTATTTTTTGAAAGATGGGACTGAAGTTGGGAGGCAACTATCTTTTTTTTGAGAACTTTAGGTATGAATGGAACATTCATTAATTATTAAGGATATTAGGGTCTAAGTCAGGTTTTTACAGAATTGGAGTAATTGAGGCCATTTTAAGTAAGAGGGGAATTGTGCCTGTATTAAAGGAAGAATTAACTATAGTAGTTATCATGGGCTGCGGTGGGCTGGCACCCTGCCTGGGGTTTGTTCCTGCCTTGCGCCCTCTGTTGGCTGGGATTGGATCCAGCAGACCCCCATGACCCTGTGTTACGATATAGCGGATTGGTTAATGGATGGATGGATGGTTATCATGGGGGAAATATGTGACAGACAGGACTTAACAAAGCTTGTAGGTATTGGTTCCAGTTGGCATGTGGAAGAATTAGATTTTGTTATAAGCTCCCAGATGTCATTTTCAGCTGGTAAACTGAACTCTGAGAATAAGGTGGCTGGTAAGGGAATATGGGTGATAGTGGAAATTATGTCACTTTCTGCAGGAATAAAGAAAGCAAGTTGCTGGAGGATTTTTTCAATTTTTCAGTTGAAGAAATCCAAAAAAGTGCAGCAGTAACTTAACAGAGATGTTACGGTGAGCAACATTTTCTGGTGGAGTAATTAGCCTATTCATTGTGGAAAAAAGAGCTCTAGTATTTTTCCCTCCTGTGTTGAAGATTTTAGAGTAGTATACAGTTTTGGCAACAGAGAGAGCATTTTTGTATTTTAACATATGATTTGAATACATTTCCTTATGCACAACAAGACCCATCTTCTTAGCTAGACACTCCAACTGTCGGCTCAAGGCCCTGAGCTGATGGAGTTCAGGTATAAAACAGAGAGCAGTGTGAATAAATGAAACAGTCCATGTTTTTAAAGGAGCTAGTGTATAGAAGGCAGAAGACAGCGCAGCATTGTAATGGTCTACTAATTCTGATGGTGTGGTAGCAGAATGAGAAACATGCTGTAATTGCAATAAATTAATAAGGGTCTCTGAGTTTAAATACTTGACATTCCAAAATGAAATCACATGCTGAGCCTTTATTTTACTGAGAGGTAAGCTAGCATCAAATGTAATCATTTTGTGATCTGAGATGGGTAATTCAGTAGGAAGAAGATTGTGAGGTATGATGCCAGAGCAGCAAACTAAGTCTAAAATATGACCTTTGTTATGACTTGAAAAGCTCACATATTCAGTTGAATTAAACAGTCAAGGATTTCATTAAAATCATTTGTGAGTGCGTCAGTTGAGGTGTCAAAGTGTATGTTAAAATCACCCATAAGGATGACATTTAGGGGACATTGCACACAAAGTAGTTAAAACAGTAAAACGTTCTGGAATAAAAACAGTTTAGGAGGTCTATATAAGACAACAATTATAGTAGGTGAAGGTCTGCAGAGTTTGCAAACTAACAGTTCAAAGGAAGGATATGCTGGATGAGGTATTTTAGGTCTTTGCGATGAATTATTGCGAGACTGCCTTACTTCCCTGAAGTATGCGATTTAGAGATGCTGACAAACTCCGGAGGGAGTGCTTGATTTAGATGAAAATAATCACCTGGTTGCTGCCAAGTCTCCGTAAGACATAAACAGTCCATCTTAGTGTCTATAATAAAATCATAAATCAGCAGAGCTTTGTTAAAGATAGATTGAGTGTTAAATAATCCAAACTTCAAAGTGTCTATGGATGCATATTCCGGTGATTTTTCCAGAGGAATCAGCACGTTATGATGAACATGTCATTCAAAAATACATAGACAAGAGCGTCCTTCAGACCAAAGTGAAGGAATAGATCCACTGTTACTCCTGCTGAGACAGAAACAACTACGAGAACCCCAGTGAATGTACTTTGGACATTGGAGAATGCTGTGGTGCAGAAGGAGATCATCAGGTCATTCATAGTTTGTTCGTAGTCAATACAATGCATCTGGTGAGTATTTTAATTTTGTAGATATGACTGCATTAGACAGCAGAGTAGACATAGTAATCCATGACAACCAATTCAAGTTTAAGATAATGGATTTCCAAAAATCACCGAAGAAAATTCCAGATTGGCAGCAAAGCAATGTACCCCTAGTGTTCCTACTCAGCCCAATTAAAATAACAGTAGACTGTCACCACTGGGATTTCCACAAGTACTCAGCAATTGACAAGGGGCAGTTTCCAGCACCTATTCATCAAAGCTAGATACTTGATCAGAGAATCAGTGAGAAAGTTTCCACTTACCCACACAGACAGCAGCCAGCAGAGAACAGTTCTACAAGGGCTCGTGTTAAGGCCAAAAGAAGCAAGGGACAGGAATGCGTGATGATCAGTTTTTAATCCAATGCAAAGGCGAAGGCAGATCTGATGCAAAAGACAAAAAACGAGTAAAAGACAAATAGAAAAAATACACAACCAGAGCACCAGCAAGCAGCGGCAGACAGAAACGCCAGTGTTCACTTTCGGTATGGCGGTGTATGCTCCAAGAATTTGGTCTTTTAGTCCTGTGGCCTTACTAAAACCAATACATTGTTGTCTCCAGTTCCCATAGTGGAGATTTTAAGAGAAAATGTGGCACAACAAAAATGAATGATATTACTGTATCTTGTTAGTTTGATAATTGCTCATTCTCCCAAATAAAATCCTCTGAAGAAACTCAATAGAACATCATATTAATTTAGTACTCTAAATATAGTACTTCACAGGAAGTACAAGTTTATTCTGTTATTTTGAAAGCCTTTTGATTTTTTTTTCCTAAAAAGTGTACAGTAATCCCTCGCTATATCGCGCTTCGCCTTTCGCGGTTTCACTCTATCGCGGATTTTATATGTAAGCATATTTAAATATATATCGCGGATTTTTTGCTGGTTCGCGGATTTCTGCGGACAATGGGTCTTTTAATTTCTGGTACATGCTTCCTCAGTTGGTTTGCCCAGTTGATTTCATACAAGGGACGCTATTGGCAGATGGCTGAGAAGCTACCCAACTTAATTTTCTCTTCTCTCTCTTGCGCTGACATTCTCTGATCCTGACGTAGGGGGATTGAGCAGGGGGGCTGTTCGTACACCCAGACGATACGGACGCTCGTCTAAAAATGCTGAAAGATTATCTTCACGTTGCTCCCTTCTGTGCAGCTGCTTCGTGAAGCGACATGCTGCAGGGTGCTTCGCATACTTAAAAGCACGCAGAGCACGTATTGATTTTTGCTTGTTTGTTTTTCTCCGTCTCTGTCTCTCTCTCTCTTTGTCTGCTCCTGACGGAGGGGGTGTGAGCTGCCGCCTTCAACAGCTTTGTGCCGTGGTGCTTCGCATACTTAAAAGCCAAACAGCCTTATTGATTTGTTTGCTTTCTTCTCTCTATCTGTCTGACATTATCTGCTCCTGATGCGCACTCCTTTGAAGAGGAAGATATTTTTGCATTCTTTTAATTGTGAGATGGAACTGTCATCTCTGTCTTGTCATGGAGCACAGTTTAAACTTTTGAAAAAGAGACAAATGTTTGTTTGCAGTGTTTGAATAAAGTTCCTGTCTCTCTACAACTTCCCGTGTTTCTGTGCAAATCTGTGACCCAAGCATGACAATATAAAAATAACCATATAAACATATGGTTTCCACTTCGCAGATTTTCACCTTTCGCGGGTGGTTCTGGAACGCAACCCCCGCGATGGAGGAGGGATTACTGTATTCTTTTTTCACTTGATGTATCCATTTATTTTCTGAAGCCATTTTTCATGTTTTCGTTATGGGGTTGGTAGAATCCAATTCCTATTTCATAAGGTAGGAGCATGGATGGGCCATAATTGGCCAAATAAACTAACCTGTTTGGATTTCGGAAAGAAACAAGAATATCTGGAGAAAATCTACACAGACAGAGGGAGAACATGCAAACTCCACACAGAATAACTGAACCTGGATGACTGCCTGTATGGAGATGCCAACCACTGTGGTACTCTACTACCTTTCTGCAAACTCTTGGTTACCACTTGTGACTTGCATGGGGCAT
The DNA here is from genome assembly GCF_900747795.2 of Erpetoichthys calabaricus. NCBI lineage: Eukaryota > Metazoa > Chordata > Cladistia > Polypteriformes > Polypteridae > Erpetoichthys > Erpetoichthys calabaricus. The sequence goes on from NC_041404.2 coordinate 19,177,631, forward strand.
AATAGATTCCTAAACCCCAGACACAAGCACATGAATAACAGTCCCAGGTTCAAACTACTTCACACAGTTTTTTTGTTTTCTTTAAATTAGCACCAACATTGTTCCATCTCTTCTTTATTTTCCTCTTTCTCCACAACTCCTAGGTGAGTTTTGCCCTTCTCCTCTCCCAATGCCATCTCCATGAGTAATGTTGGTCAACTTGTCTTATGCTAGACCCAGGAGCAGTTACAGTGCCAAAACATTGAAAGGAGTAAATATTTCCAGGTGAGAGGACAGCTCCTCCAAAAAGAGACATACTCTTGGCAGCTCCCTCTGATGGCACTCATGGCACCCAGCAGGGGTGCCCATTGGGATTACAATTCCCAGGTTGCTCCAAAGGTGTGCCCATGGGTCATTCAGTAAAGAGATGCTGCCACCTAGTGCACTGGGGGAGCGTACAGCCCTGATAGATGGTCTCCCTCGTCCTTCTGCTTCGCTGTCCCACCTGACAAAGTAAACACCAGCTATCCCATTCAGGGAACAAGTCCTCCCTGCCTTTCATTACACAGTATAGGACATAAAGGCTTTTCTGTTGTCTGCAAATTAGGGAGCAGCTCACTGAGTAACACTGTAGAAACTATTTTTTCTGAACTTGAATAGATCTTCTTACATCCATTAGTTCCAAGGGAATCCGCTTGTTTAGAATTTTTTTTGATAGTTTTCTCAGTGTGGTCAGGCCCTAATGTGCAATGGGTTAGATGAGGATTGAGGGGCTGGACTTGGTAGCTCAGTGAACACAACAGACACTGGTTGCGCAGCTGTGGAGCCAAACACTTGGCTGATAAGTGATCTCATACAATAGTCTAGAAGCTTTGTTTTCAAAGTGTCAGTATCCCACCACACTCCTTAAATCTCCCCCCACTGTTTCACCCATCCACATATTCATAATTGACAGCATAGCAAGAGTTGTTGTCTCAAATCCGAATTTGGAGGTGGGCTGTTTGAGAGCAGGAGGCTTTAGCTGAAATGTAATCTGATACTCTGGCTGTGAAACATCTGGAACACATTAGGTGGGAGCCCACGAGAAGTTTGATTGTGGGGGGAAGCGAAGGGAACGCTTAGTCTGCTGATTATTTTATTTACCAATAAAGTGTCAAGTTAATTACAAAAGGCACTTCACAATTAGCACCAGAAGGACTAGCCAGCTTCAAACAATTCTTTCATAGTGTGAATCGGGCCTCCGATCTAATGAGGGCACTCTCTTTTATCATCATTTTGGCTTGCAGGATGAGCCAAACTACTGGTGCATTTATACTTCAATGAGGTCTAACTACAAATAGACAGGTTTCTTCCCCCATCCTGAGGGTCAACTCTTACATAGATGATATTAAAAGGAAGAAAATGAAAACAATAAGACATAGGGTCAGTATTATCACACAGATAGTAATAGGGTGTTGTACCGTGTTAGCCATTATGAATGTAGAGAAAAGCCAAGCAAAATGATTACATCTTGCCTGAGTTACCTTGAAAGCTTGCATATTGTAATCTTTTTAGTTAGCCAATAAAAGGTGTCATTTTGCTTGGCTTTTTTCTACACATGGATAGTGAAATTCTTACTTGTATTTGTTAATCAACATGCAGCATTCCCCACTTTCTGCCACATTGATCAGTGAGAAATAACAGCCTTGCCTCCCAACCTTCCTTATCTGAAGTAATTGCCACTTTACATTTTACTACCAAAGACAACGTGGACATTGCAGAGACAATGGAGAAGCAATGAACAAGTACAGTTAGAATGTAAAAAAATACAAAAATTATGTATTGCTATAAACAAGAGGAGGCGATTCAATTTATCAAGTGCTTTGGTTAGCCAACAGATGATCTCATTCAGTTATATATTAAAAAATCTCCAGGTCACATCCATTGCATGACTGTGTAGTTTTTTCATGGTATGAAGAAGTGCTTCCAGCTTACCTAGAATGCACTTCATCTTAATCTTCACTAGATGATCTCCAACCCGTGATTCATGATTTCAGGTTTCAATTTCTCACACTTAGATGTAAAAAATCTGTCAAATTAAGTATATTGATGCCTTGGAGGATTTTGAACCCTGGGGTTAGGTCCTCACATGGCTTTCAATGCGTAAGTCTAAACACGTCTGATTGCCTCAGATTTTCGGTGGAGGACATATTATTTAGTCTCAGCATGCACTGGGTTGGCCTTCTCTGCACAGCTTCTATAGTTATATGACGTTGTAGCATGGTGACCCGATTTGCACACAGTTCTCCAGATGTAGTTTCACACATGTATTATACAGTCTTGGAGTAAAATCTGTTTATTTGTATTTAACAGTTTTTGCAATATATCCAAAAATTTTATATGCCTTTAAAATCACTTTAATTGGAATTGAACATTTGAGCTCTGTGAACTAAAAAGATGAAAAGGGCCAGTAGAAGGCCACATCTGGACTGACTGTCTGGACAGGTCCTAGAATCTTGGTGGTCTTATTAAATGTTACTGATGTTAAATTTATTTATGCTGCTTTACTTGCTTTGACAAACATAACACAGCTGCCAACTTTGTCCCGATTTCTGTAGCCCAGTTGCTCCAAAGTGACAGTAATGCTCAAATACTGAAACGTCTTACCCAGCATGTCCTGCAGTGCTCATCCCCACAGCAGAAGAACTACCTCTGCAGTCTAAGCTGCAACTTTCGTATAAGTACTTTCAGATGATGTGCATCATGACAGATGCTATTGTACAGTATACAGATGAGCCACCTGCCAAAGCATGTCCCCCTGTCCCTCTTCTGAAAGGTTTTGACTTCAAACAGGAGTTTTATGCTTTGCTTCTCTAACAGTGCGTATAAAGGAAAATCAATGTTGAATTTAAAATTATACAATAAGAATTCAGTGCCAGCTTCAGATTATTATGATTGGTGTCCTTTATTATTTTTTATTATTATGTTTTAGATTTCTTGAGGTGTTTCTGGGACTTCTTGGTGATTATTCTGGGGATTTTCAGGTTGAGGAACGTGATTCAAATATTTATTCTGTCCTATTGTGGCTTGTTACAATCCTGTAATTTTTGTTTTGCATCTTATGGAGATGCCATTTTGAATGTTGACAGGTAGCACAGTTTTGTGGCTTTCATGTTGGCTGCTGCCAAGAAAACCTCCCAGAAGCCCTTGGGAGTGTGCTTGCATGACATCATCAGTACAACCCTATAAATAACATATGATGCACCATTTTGGTATCTATGTTTAGATAAAGCTAAAAGTCTTAACATGCACTTCTCTGAATATTCTATCTTGGTTTTCTGGTTTACTTTCTGTCTTACAGCTTTAATTCTTGTCTCACCTTCCTGGCTTGCCGAAAGATCAGTTTGTCTCTCTAGTTTCGACCCAGGGGCATTCATCCATTTTATTGTTGCTTCATCTTCAGATCCAAATTCAAATATTCACTCTGCTTCGGTAGAACACAGATCTTCTGTGTTATGTTTCAGCCAAAGTCTTAGCTCTGACTCAAGGATGTCCTTTGTTTGTTTGTTCATTTGGTTGTTTTTCAGATATTATTTTTCATATTTTGTTATTAATTCTGTTTTTGGCTCTGTTTTGTCTTTGTATTTATGTAATATTATGATTTTTGTAGATATGGTATTTAATTTTGCTGTTCCATTTTCTGTTATATATATCTGTTGTGTTTTTTATTGTCTGCTCTGTCTCCTGTATGTGCAGCCTAAGAAGGCGGGCCCACCAGATTAGTCAGCTGCGGTATTGGCCCCAGCAGTACTTAAACAGCTATGGCATTGCATTTGTTATGTATTAACATGTGTATATGTATTGTATTGTTGTTTTTGTTGCTTTCAAGTTGTTATGTGTTTTATGTTTACCTATTTTCTGTTATGGTTATTATGTACTGTCTCTTACGATTTATGTGTCATGTTCTTTGTGGGTCGTGCACCAAGAGGGGCAACCCATGCTTACCACTTCTGAGCCCTCCCTCAGACTATTTAAACTGGCTAAGAAGGCTAAGGAGTGGGAATCATTTGTTTAAGGAGAGTCTGTGAGCATTGTTGTATTTATGTTGTTGATTTTCTGTTTTTAAATTACTTTGTTTGCCGTAGATTGCCTTTAAAGGCAATTCATTGTGTCTGTTTTTGGTCATTTCAGTTTTTGTTCCTCATTTTCTATATTTTTTAATACATCTTTGGTTAATATAGATTCTTTGTTGCCCTGTTTGTGCACAAACCCAGGGTTGGTAGTTATCCTCCTCCTTGTGGGTTTTTGTTTTATTTTTGGACTTATAGTTGTTTTGCCAGCTCGTCAATTGTGTCCCTGTTCTAGCTGAAGTCAGAAGCTGCCTTGAAAGCCTGTCTGAAGTTAGGTGAACCACTGCTGGACAGACCAGATAGGATTCTGGCCAGCTCTCTAGCTCTTTTTCTAGGGAATTCACTCATTTTGGCTTGGAGGAAATTCCCATATTATAACAGTGTTTATTTGGATCCTTAGTTTGGTGATTTTGTTCGTTTTTTGGATTTCCAGGCACTGATCCCTGCTTTATCTATAAATTACTGTATTTGTTTATTGATTTAGATTTTGCCTTTTGAGAAAACTACTTTTTGTCATTTTGTTCTACCTTACCTTTTTTTCAATCCTTTTGAACCCTGAATTGTTAAATATTCAAGGAGTTTTCTTTTTTTATATTTTTCTCCTCTGTACTTTTGACAGTTGCAGACAATCTTTTAAAGCCCCGTTTTGGGCCTGTACCAGAAAGCCTTCCTTTTGACTTTGGGGATAGGCATGTGAGGCCCAAAGAAGAACTGAGGGCTAATCTGGCCTTTTGTGTGCTCTTCTTGAGGCCTGCTCCTGCTTTTGTACTTCTTTGTGTTGCATATCAGAACATTCTACAGGAGACCTCTCAAGGTAGACTTTCAAGAAATAAATGAATTAGTTTCTTTTTTTGAATAAGCACCTTAGATATTGCATTGTACAATCACCCATGGTTTTCCTACATCTTAAACAATGTAAAGCTATTAAAGACATATGAATCACTGATTGATTAAAAACACAACACTATATACTGTAAACTGTTCCATTATAGTTCCATTATAACAACTTCATTCCCTTATTAGTTAAATCTGAATTGTGGAGAACTAGATTTAGCTTGAGAATTTAGGTCTAGAAGTTGTCTGAGTTTACTCAGACCTGCACTCCCTATCCACAAGATCACCTAGTAATGTAAAATATGCGGACCATCCCATGAAATGCCTTAAAGTCCTAGGGCCCAGTCCTGCAACTGGCTCATTTTGTAACTCTAAATTTGTCACTTTACATACCAAATATGACAAACTGTAAAATTATTTTTATTGTTACATTGACAGGAATGGTTTTATATAAGAGCAAGACCTATTGCCTAATAGGCAACAGAATATAAAATTCAGGACAGTGAGAGGAAGTCAGCTGACCCATTTGAGCAGCAGCTGTGAAAAAAACACTGCTTGGTGAAATGCATAGCCACATTCCAGATTTATTACTCTGTCTTGGCATTTTGTGTTCATTGTGGATATACACATTGAGATGACGATTACGTTTCCCAGTTCTGCTTTTATTAAGTTCCCTGTCTAGAGTTAAAACAGCAACTAGATAAGCAAACTATAGTAGATCCATCCATTTATTCTAACCCCTCCAGAGGATTTTCCATGCATTCCCATGCTGGCTAGCAGGCAGTGTTTGTTATGTCTCTTACAACTCTGTCACAATATACCCTAAAGTCCTCTTCCTCAGAACCCAGAACCACCTCAGATAACTCCTTTTGATCCTCATGAAGACTAAGCTTAACAGTGCTGATGAGAAATTAAACTTTACGTGTATTTGCAGTCTTATTCATTTAGATTAATTACAATTTCTGAAAACAGATAATGATAGGAGCACAGACTGAATGGTAACAAGAATGTAGAATTTCTGTTGTCCTTAATTTTGTTCAAAACTTAATCCATGTAAATAAAGCTAAGAATGCCTGTCTGTCTGGTCCCAGTCAGAATATAAGCTACTTTGTAGGAAACGTTAGGGATAATTTAAAGGTTGAACCACTTAAAAAGCAGTGTACACATTGCCTTGGCACTTCCCCAGCAGTGAACCTGAGGACTTTGACAGTTAAACATTTTTGTAAGCAGTTAACATCTGATGTTTATTCATCTCAGATGACTTTTATATAAATAATAGTATATTTATTTTAATTTAATTTTAAATTTTCCATTATAAAGTGAAATATGTATTTATTTATTCAAGAAATTAAATGTACTGTAATGCTGTTTATTCTTCTGCAGTTTTCAAGCTGTAATCTTCCCATCATAGATGGGTAACTCAGCTAGTATATAGTGACGTACCAGAGAAATTAGACCATACTGGTCATAAATCGTCTCAGATGCGTATAGAAAAAAATCAGGAAACAATATAGGTAAATGATATTATGGTTATAGTGCCTCTCTTCCTTGGACAGCAAAGAGTGAGCTAAGTTGAGGAACATTTTGAGATTTGCTGACAGTTGCAGAGGGAATAGTGAATTGCCGAGCTGGGAACTGAGCCAGCAGTCTCTTGGTTGCAAGAATGTTCCTGTAACCGCTGGACCACACAGTCTCCCTGATTTAGCAAGCATATGTGAAAGAAAAAAGAAACGCAAGCAAAGGAGGCACAAGCGTACAGTTCTGTGTCAGTCTATGGTTGGGTCACTCCGTGAACTCAGCTCAGCTCAGCATGCTCTCTGCTACACTGTGCTCTACTGCTGATGCAATGGCCTCTCGGGTCAGCCGACTGAGGGCTGCTCATTCCTGACAGCTTGTTCACTTCCTTCTCATGGCAAGCAGCCCGAGAGTGACTGCGTACTCCTGTCAGCTTCACTTGCTCCGTATCGTAAATTGTTCATGTATTGCTGCCCTCCAGTTACTTCCTCTTACTCAGTTAGTAGACACGCTCTGCAGATCGCTGATGTGTGTTGAACGTAACAGGGCCCACTCTTATGTGTAATAAAGGAGATTAGAGACTGATAATCACCAGTTTATATAGTTTTGTGTTTTTCACATGTCACTAATAATTTAAATGTAAATGGAAAAAACATCAGTGTAAACAAAAATAGACAAGAGAGGATAAAGATTTGGGTTCCGGAAGATGTCCCGTTTAATGTCCCAGTGTATTTGAAAGAAAATGGTGCCAAAACACCCAAAGGTGTAGACAATGTAGTTGCCAGGTTCAGTATTCACTACCTTGAGGTCCAACCCCTTTGGTTGCTGGAATCACTGTGAATGCTCACTGATGGTACGTATCGAGGTTTTATATAGATTGTCCGGTAGAATGGGGTGATCAGGTTTGTTGAGATTGCCACTGTGGAAACCATTCATACAGTACCTTCTCAGCCAGGCAGCACATTATTGGCTGTCAGATAAAGGAGCAAGATTGCAATACTTTGGAAATGTGAAACTGTTCTGGAGTCATCATGAAGTCACATAATTTGCCTTACCTTGTAATATCTACTCATGTAATCCAACTAGTTCAGGTGACAAAACCATCCCCTCCAACTAGAAGTTACAGTATGTAATGGGCCACCCACCAGCTTAATGAGTATGTCTTTGGGATGGGGAAGAAAACTAAAGTACACTGGAGGAAACCCCACTCACACAGGGGGGAACATGCAGACTCCTCACAGAAACTGACTAGGCATTAGTTAAAAAACAGAGAAAAATAATCTAAAATGACCACATGAAAGGTTAGTGATCAAACTAAAAGAAGTGGGAATTCATGGCATGGTCTGTAGGTGGGTTCAGCATTGGCTCAAAGGGTTATGGTGAGGGGAACTTTTTCAGAATTAGGTGATGTATCAAGTGGTGTCCCTCAGGGGTCAGTGATGGGGCCACTGCTCTGCTTAAGTTTGCAGATGATACCAAAATAGGTGGATTAGCAGATGATGTAGAATCAGGTAATTGGTTACAGGGGGACTTGAACAGCATACATGATTGGGCAGAATTGTGGTATTTGAAATTGAATGTAAGTAAATGTAAAGTTTTACACATAGAAAGTAAAAGTGTTAGATTTTAAAACACAATGTGGAATCTGCAACCTATGAGAAGGATTTATGTGCCATAAGGGGATTCATTACTATCTTCATCCAGGCAGTGTTCATAAGCAATCAAGAAAGCTAATGGAATGTTTGGTTACCTATCACAATGAAGTTCAAGTCAAAGAAGGTTATGCTTACGTTTATAGGTATAATCCACTAGTAAGGCTTCACCTGGACTGCTGTGTACAGTTTCAGACTCGGTATTACAAAAAAATAACATAGAAGTGCTAGAAGAAGTCCAGAAGGGAGCAATTAGGCCTATTTCTTGTACTAGGAGCCATGACCTATGAAGAGAGATTGAAGGAGTTTCAGTTTAAGCAAGTTGAGATTAAGAGGTGACATGATTGAAGTGTTTAATATTATGAAAGGAATTAGTACAGTGGCTCACAACTGTTACTTTAAAATTAATTATGCAACAAGAACTTGGGGACATAGTTGAAAACTGTTAAAGGCAGAAGTTTTTTCTTCATGCAAAGAACCATATACGCATGGAGTACCCAGGGCCGGATTTATATGAAAAGAGGCCCTAGGCTATTCCACTTATGAGGCCCTTTCACCTTCCATTTTTAAGTTTGTAAATTACATGAGAGATAATAAAATTTTGCTAACAATTTGAATGTAGGCCCCTCTTGATCTTGAGGCCCTAGGCTGAAGCCTAGTTAACCTATAGGAAAATCCGGCCCTGGGAGTACCAACTAGTGTGGTGGAGAGCTGGGCTTTAGGAACCTTTCAAATCTTGACTTGATGTTATTTTGACAATCTAAATGAATAGGATGGATTATCTTGTTGGAGTGAATGGCCTGTACTAATGTTCTAATGTAGTGCTGGGGTGTGGCACACTCCAAAATATATTAGACTGGTAAAGTTTGTCTGGTCACTAGGGTGGCTATCCCTTTTACTCAAAGTAATATCTGCCCTCTTTCAATATCATAGCTTTAGTACTAGGGTGTTGTACCGTGTTAGCCATTATAAATGTAGAGAAAAGCCAAGCAAAATGACACCTTTTATTGGCTAACTAGAAAGATTACAATATGCAAGCTTTCGAGGCAACTCAGGCCCCTTCTTCAGGCAAGATGTAATCAAGATTACATCTTGCCTGAAGAAGGGGCCTGAGTTGCCTCGAAAGCTTGCATATTGTAATCTTTCTAGTAAGCCAATAAAAGGTGTCATTTTGCTTGGCTTTTCTCTAATATCATAGCTTGAAAAGGACTGTGGCTTAATGGATACTAGGCAAAGATTTCCACAAGTTGCTATCCCACCCCAACCCACCTCCATTTTACACTAATTTCCTCACTTTTGTCTGTGATTTTTTTCTTGCTAGTTGTTTTTTCTTGAGAAGATGCTTAAAGCTCTCCTAGAACTGTGGCCCTGATGTGGTGTGGTATTTTGTATTCTTCTATGATTCTAAGAGCTATTCAGACATATCTGTTCATGTTAGGTTTACCCATAGCAAAGTGGTTTAAAAGAAAGGCCAAAGCAAAGAACACTCCATAAGTGATCCCAATGATAGATCCTGTTAAGTCAAAGAGGAAGCAGACGTGGGACTGGTGTTTGTAGGCAAGTACCTGGTGGCTCTGTGATGCAGTCCAAAAAAGCATCATAGAAGCTATGTAATCTTGCCATCCAAAAGGTGACAGATGAAAGTTGGGTATAGTATGAGTCAGGGGATGAACAAGAATGGAAGAGATCTAGAAATACATTGCTGGTGCTTGACCTTTTGTGTGTATACTTAGTATTAAGTCAAGTCTGTTCATTGTGAGCATTGGTCTCTTCCCTGGTTGTCTCTTGTCTCCTGTTCTGCTTATGGTTTCCCTAGACAAGATATTAAGACACATCTGAGGTTTGGTGAGTGGATAGTATTATCTTCAGATAAGAGATGAGCAGTTTCCTCACATAGAGGAGCTCAAGTACCTTTAGGTGTTGTTCATGAGTAGGGGCAGAGTTGGACTTGAGTTTGAGTAAAGACTTTGTGCCAGATCAATGGGATTAAGCAAATGTCCACCTATGGTCACAAACTTCAGGCAATAAACTAAAAAAATACTCTGCAATACAGGAGGACCTTGAAATAGAACCACTGCTTGTCCAGATCAAGAAGAGCCAGTTTAGGTTGTCTAGATTTGTAGTTATGATGCCTCCATTCTCCTGTCTTGGGAATGCACAAGGCACAACCCATGCGAAGAACATCCAAGAGCCTACCCACGGGGATTAGATCTCTCAGTTGCCTTGAGAGTGCCATTGACATCCCCAAGTGGGGATACTGAGGATAGTGAGGCCCATCTTTACAGCTCAGCATACTGTTACAATGACACTCATCGGGATAGGCAGAGTGAACATGAATAAATGAAAATTGCACTTGTTTGAAAAGATGGAGCAGGGGAAAGAAATTAGTTTTTAATCACCTATGGGACCATTTGACTTTTAGCAAATTAAAGACCGTTTTTTTCTGCTCTGTAAATTTTCCATTATTCTTTTCAGCCTGTTTGTACTTTGGGACTCTTTGCTATGGAGACTGTACAAAGCACTTTAGGTAGATATGAAAAATGTGCCAATTTGGATAATTAATAATGTTAAATTATTATATATTGGCCAGTATACTCCTTAATCTATTGAAGGGAACTTGCCATGAGGCTTCTATATAAAGTCTTACGGTACTTTGACTCTTGTTGGGTCAATAGCCACTTTTCTTTAGGATGAGGAGGAAATGCAGCCTATCAGGGGGAAGGACTCGATTTCTCTGAGGAGCTGGAGGGTAAATGAGCAACATTCAAGGCTTGGGTGTTGTCTTTGGAGGGTCCAAAGGATGCTTTGCAGTGAACCCTGTTTGTGTCCATGCATGCATGATAGTAAGTAAACATCCTTTTAAACTAACATTCTCATTTTAAAACTTGTCATTCTGTTCATTCCTCAGGCAGACAGGATGTTGTGTACTGTTGCTCTTATGATAAAAGACAGGAAAGTAGGGCCAGCAGTTGTTAAAGAACTACACTCACAGACCAGACTGGAGGGATTAGTCCAACCAGACATGACATCTTAGCAGTTGTCAAAGAAGAGAAGCACAGAAAGTTATTGTCAGGCATCCTTGGCACTGAGTACTTTATGTGGAAAGTGCTAAACAGCACAAACCAATGCTCTATTCTTTCTTTGCTGACTGTGTCAATGCAGAAATATTTGTGGCATCACCCTGCTGAGGGGGAGTTGATGCAAACAAACAGGATGGCGGGCATGCGGAGCTCAGCTGTACACATTCCACACAGTGTGACATCACAAGCGCGCCGTCGTTTTGCATTCTCGCTAATGAGAAATAATAAAAGGAAGCGACAAGGGGATGTAATGAGAGGGACAGAAGTCTCATATCCTGGGGTCCTGACATAGAGGCTGGACAAAGAAAACCAGACTTTGGCCAGAAATAGGCTGATTGTTTTGTGAGAGTGCATATTTCTTCCAATGGAGCAGCAGTCAAAAAAGGCCCTGTGAAACGGAAGGAGATAAATGAGGTTGGTGGGGGTGGGGGGGGGGGGGGGGGGGGGGTGTACTGGGCTGAAAATAGACAAAGCAAGCACATTTCTTAGAAAGCCATAGGAAAGGCCCTAATAAATGTCTTCATCCTGAACTGCTTCAAGCTTCAAGAGGTCCTGTAGCATACAGTAATTCTCTTTTGCTAATTCTTTTCTTTCTATTATTATTACAGAGTCATACATATTTTTTCATTTTGTTACACTTTATTTACATCAATTACATACAAGTCTTTGGATCTAAACCTTTCAGACTTGCTAGTTAATTTTAGCTGTTTAGGGAAATTCTCTGTTTGATGAGTTCTTCAAATGTCACCATTATAGCCAAAGAATTATGCCTGCACTACAAGTAACGAATGGTACCTAATTTCTGTGTGCAAAGTCCAGTATGTACATGCAAATCTGTAATGAAAAAGTTGAATTCATGTTGTATGGTAATACTTGCTTTGGCCTGGTCCACAGGAGAGGCATCCCATATTACACCCTGCTGGCAAATTGTCAATACAATCTAGTCAATAAATGTCTACTCCTTGTTTGATTTTCATGTTTATGAAAGCCTAGAAGAGAGTATGTGTAACCCTTTATCATGGATAACTAACAAAAAGCATTATCATCAGAGTGACGATGAAAACTGAGCGTCATCTTTCAAAATGCTAGAAATGAATACCACACTGCCATTTAATATTTTAAAAGCCCAACAATTGTGAAAAATTCACTCCAGTAAATGTTTCACGGTGAATGTCTTTGGTGTTAGAGATATGTGTGATATAGAATGTTTTACTGGATTCAGTATCTCTGCTCTTTTTATTATTTACAGTGACTATAAAAAATATTCACTCCCTTGGATATTTTCACAATTTATTGTTATACAGCATTGGATCACTTTGAACTTAATTTTGCCTTTTTTGACATGAGTAAGAGAAAATGCTTTTTAATGTCAATGTGAAAGAAGATCCCAGTAAAGTGGTCTGAATTAATTACAAATACAAAACATAAAATGATTGTTTAAGTATTCATGCCAGTATTTAGTAGATTTACAAATCTGGATACTGCCATATTTTCCCATTCGTCTTTACAAAGCTGCTCAATCTCTCTCTGCCAGTTTGTGTGGGGATCATGAGTGAACAGCCTTTTTCAGGTCCAATGACAAATTTTCAGTTGGATTGAGGATTGGACTCTGCAGGACCTTAACATTGTTGTTTTTAAGCTATTCTTGTGTAGCTTTGGCTTTATGCTTAGCGTCGTTGTCATGCTGGAAAATTTTTCTTCGAAGGCACAGATTTCTTAGAAAAGTAAAAGGAGATGTCTGCAAAGTGACAATTACTTTGTGTTTTATATGAATGCTTATGCAAACAATTATTTTGAGTTTTATATTTGTAATTAATTTAGGCCTCTTTGCAGAGGTTCCAAGGGGGTGAATGCTTTTTATTGGCACTGTATGATTCAAGAGGGTGTTATAAATGCTCTACCAAATCACATCCTATTATCCTCCACAAGCTACAAGTGCAACACAGCAAACACAAATAAGTAAAAGGCTTTCACTCTTCAGTTGTGTTATCATGAATCAGGAAAGGAAACAAAGCTGGCAAGACTAATCCATTTCAGGGCACATTTAAAGCAGAGAACTAGCCCAGGTTAGAGTAAGCAGATAACCTAACCTACATGTTTTTGGGATATGATAGAAAAGCTGGAGTGCATCAGCCCATCCATCCATTTTCTGAACCCACTTATTCCAGTTACACCCTGTGTAACGTATTAACATATCATGTGTCCTTGCATTATAGTGTAAAGGTAAGGTGCTTGAGGTGGATAGTTTTAAAATTGGTCCCTGAGTGTGTTTAAGTGTACGATGGGTCTTGCGGTGAAATGGCACCCTGCACAATGACGGTTCCTGCTTTGCAGTCAGAGCTGTCAAGATTGGTGATTCCAGCCACCTACCAATCATTTTGAAAATGTTATATACGGTATGTTTGTACCAGCACACTTACCTGTGCAGATTATGAGTGAGTTTTTTCTTCATTGAAGAGGTGGATCTCAGTAGGCTGAGGGACAGATTTCACTACTTTTTGCTATAATTTAATAGAACATTATTAATTATAGTCATATGAAAAAGTTTGGGAACCCCTCTTAGTTCTTTGGATTTTTGTTTATCATTGGCCGAGCTTTCAAAGTAACAACTTCCTTTTAATATATGACATGCCTTATGGAAACAGTAGTATTTCAGCGGTAACATTAAGTTTATTGGATTAACAGAAAATATTCAATATGCATCATAACAAAATTAGACAGGTGCGTAAATGTGGGCACCCCAACAGAGATATTGCATCAATACTTAGTTGAGCCTCCTTTTGCAAATATAACAGCCTCTAGACGCCTCCTATAGCCTTTGATGAGTGTCTGGATTCTGGATGGATGTATTTTTGACCATTCTTCCATACAAATTCTCTCCAGTTAAATTTGATGGGGGCTGAGCATGGACAGTCTGCTTCAAATCATCCCATAGATTTTCAATGATATTCAAGTCAGGGGACTGTGATGGCCATTCCAGAACATTGCATTTCTCCCTCTTCATGAATGCCTTTGTAGATTTCGAACTGTGTTTTGGGTCATTGTCTTGTTGGAATATCCAACCCCTAGGTAACTTCAACTTTGTGACTGATGCTTGAACATTATCCTGAAGAGTTTGTTGATATTGGGTTGAATTCATCTGACCCTGAACTTTAACAAGGGCCCCAGTCCCTGAACTAGCCACACAGCCCCACAGCATGATGGAAATTCCACCAAATTGGACAGTAGGTAGCAGGTGTTTTTCTTGGAATGCGGTGTTCTTCTTCCACCATGCAAAGCGCTTTTTATGACCAAATAACTCAATTTATGTCTCATCAGTCCAAAGCACTTTGTTCCAAAATGAATCTGGCTTGTCTAAATGAGCATCTGCATACAACAAGTGATTCTGTTTGTGGCGTGATTGCAGAAAGGGCTTCTTTCTCATCACCCTGCCATGCAAATGTTCTTTGTGCAAATTGCACTGAATTGTAGAACGATGTACAGATACACCATCTGCAGCAAGATGTTCTTGCAGGTCTTTGGAGGTGATCTGTGGGTTGTCTGTAACCATTCTCACAATCCTGCGCATATGCTGCTCCTGTATTTTTCTTGGCCTGCCACACCTGGGTTTAACAGCAACTACTGTGCCTGTGGCCTTCCATTTCCTGATTACATTCCTTACAGTTGAAACTGACAGTTTAAACCTCTGAGATAGCTTTTTGTAGCCTTCCCCTAAATCGTGATACTCAACAATGTTTGTTTTCAGATCTTTGGAGAGTTGCTTTGAGGATCCCATGCTGTCACTCTTCAGAGGAGAGTCAAAGGGAAGCACAACTTGCAATTGACCACCTTAAATACCTTTTCTCATGATTGGACACACCTGTCTATGAAGTTTAAGGCTTAACGAGCTAATCCAACCAATTTGGTGTTGCAAGTACAGTAATCCCTCCTCGATCGCGGGGGCTGCGTTCCAGAACCCCCCGCAAAAGGTGAAAATCCGCGAAGTAGAAACCATATGTTTATATGGTTATTTTTATATTGTCATGCTTGGGTCATAGATAGATAGATAGATAGATAGATAGATAGATAGATAGATAGATAGATAGATAGATAGATAGATAGATAGATAGATAGATAGATAGATAGATAGATAGATACTTTATTAATCACCATGGGAAATTCACATTCTCCAGCAGCAGCATACTGATACAATAAATAATATTAAATTAAAGAATGATAATAATGCAGGTGAAAAAAAGACAATAACTTTGTATAATGTTAAATATTAACGTTTACCCCCCCGAGTGGAATTGAAGAGTCGCATAGTTTGGGGGAGGAACGATCTCCTCAATCTGTCTGTGGAGCAGGACAGTGACAGCAGTCTGTCGCTGAAGCTGCTCTTCTGTCTGGAGATGATACTATTTAGTGGATGCAGTGGATTCTCCATAATTGATAGGAGCCTGCTAAGCGCCCTTCGCTCTGCCACAGATGTTAAACTGTCCAGCTCCATGCCAACAATAGAGCCTGCCTTCCTCACCAGTTTGTCCAGGCGTGAGGCATCTTTCCTCTTAATGCTGCCTCCCCAGCACACCACTGCGTAGAAGAGGGTGCTCGCCACAACTGTCTGATAGAACATCTGCAGCATCTTATTGCAGATGTTGAAGGACGCCAGCCTTCTAAGGAAGTATAGTCGGCTCTGTCCTTTCTTGCACAGCGCATCAGTATTGGCAGTCCAGTCTAATTTATCATCCAGCTGCACTCCCAGATATTTATAGGTCTGCACCATCTGCACACAGTCACCTTTGATGATCACGGGGTCCATGAGGGGTCTGGGCCTCCTAAAATCCACCACCAGCTCCTTGGTTTTGCTGGTGTTCAGTTGTAGGTGGTTTGAGTCGCACCATTTAACAAAGTCATTGATTAGGTCCCTGTACTCATCCTCCAGCCCATTCCTGATGCAGCCCACGATAGCAGTTTCATCAGCGAACTTTTGCACATGGCAGGACTCCGAGTTGTATTGGAAGTCCGATGTATATAGGCTGAACAGGACCGGAGAAAGTACAGTCCCTTGTGGCGCTCCTGTGTTGCTGACCACAATGTCAGACGTGCAGTTCCCAAGATGCACATACTGAGGTCTGTCTTTAAGATAGTCCACGATCCATGCCACTAGGTATGAATCTAATCCCATCTCTGTCAGCTTGTCCCTAAGGAGCAGAGGTTGGATTGTGTTGAAGGCGCTAGAGAAGTCTAGAAACATAATTCTTACAGCACCACTGCCTCTGTCCAAGTGAGAGAGGGATCGGTGTAGCATATAGATGATGGCATCCTCCGCTCCCACCTTCTCCTGATATGCAAACTGCAGAGGGTCAAGGGCGTGTTGAACCTGTGGCCTAAGGTGGTGAAGCAGCAGCCTCTCCATGGTCTTCATCACATGTGATGTCAGAGCAACAGGCCGAAAGTCATTCAGCTCACTAGGATGTGATACCTTTGGGACTGGGGTGATACAAGATGTTTTCCAAAGCCTCGGGACTCTCCCCTGTTCCAGGCTCAGATTTGCACAGAAACAGAGGAGGTTGTAGAGAGACAGGAACGTTATTCAAACACTGCAAATAAACATTTGTCTCTTTTTCAAAAGTTTAAACTGTGCTCCATGACAAGACAGAGATGACAGTTCCGTCTCACAATTAAAAGAATGCAAACATATCTTCCTCTTCAAAGGAGTGCGCGTCAGGGGCAGAGAATGTCAGAGAGTGAGAGAGAAAAAAGCAAACAATCAAAAATCAATAAGGCTGTTTGGCTTTTAAGTATGCGAAGCACCGCCGGTCAAAGCAGCTGCAAGGAAGGGAGCAATGTAAAGGTAGTCTTTCAGCATTTTTTAGAGGAGCGTCCGTATCGTCTAGGGGTGCGAACAGCCCCTCTGCTCACACCCCCTCCGTCAGGAGCAGAGCATGTCAGAGAGAGTGAGAGAGACAGAGAAAAGCAAACAATCAAAAATCAATACGTGCTGTTTGAGCTGTTAAGTATGTGAAGCACCGTGCAGGAAGCATGTCGCTTGACAAAGCAGCTGCACGGAAGGGAGCAATGTGAAGATAATCTTTCAGCATTTTTAGACAAGCGTCCGTATTGTCTAGGGGTGTGAACAGCCCCCCTGCTCACACCCCCTCCGTCAGGAGCAGAGAATGTCAGAGCAAGAGAGAGAGAGAGAGAGAGAGAAAAGCAAACAATCAAAAATCAATACGTGCTGTTTGATCTTTTAAGTATGTGAAGCACCGTGCAGGAAGCATATCGCTTGACAAAGCAGCCACATGTAAGCCCAGCAAGGATGGCAGCAATGTGAAGGTAGTCTTTCAGCGTTTTTTGAGGAGCAGCCGTATCCTCTAGGGGTGCGAACAGCCCCCGTGCTCACAATATATTTCAGGAGTTTTATTTAATACATAATACGGGCTCTGGTTGGGTATCTTCTCAGCCATCTGCCAATAGCGTCCCTTGTATGAAATCAACTGGGCAAACCAACTGAGGAAGCATGTACCAGAAATTAAAAGACCCATTGCCCGCAGAAATCCACGAACCAGCAAAAAATCCATGATATATATTTAAATATGCTTACATATAAAATTCGAGATAGAGTGAAGCCGCGAAAGTCGAAGCGCGATATAGCGAGGGATTACTGTAATCAGCATGGAGCAGTTACAGGCATTCAAATCAGCAAAATTACAAGGGGACCCACATTTTTGCACAGCCAGTTTTTCACATTTGATTTAATTTCATACAACTAAATACTGCTTCACTAAAAATCTTTGTTCGGAAAACACCGCAGTACTCAGATGTTCCTAGGAAATGAAAGACATACCACTGTTATCTTTTTTGTTGAAAGTAGAGTCAATTATTATGCAGGCTGAGAGGGGTTCTCAAACTTTTTCATATGACTATATAATGGGAAAGTTTACACCTTACTTTGTCACAGCAAGTGGCTATATCGTGAACAACTTGCAGATGGGTATTCCAGGGTGGTGTCTGGAAGTCAGGAGGCAGTATACCCCACATCTAAAGGTGTGTGGACTGCTACTTTGAACTGCACTACACAATATAAGGTTATTTACTTTATTTATCTCAGTGCTGAACAGAAATGTTAGCAACATTAAAAAAAACTAAAATGTTTAAGTTAAATTTACTTAAAAATGTGGGCCTAGTTTTAAGGTAGTAAAAGTGTGAATATTAGAGACGTTTTTGAATAGGGAAGACAATGCAATATTAATACATTATGGAATATTTAGAAAAAAATATTTTCCTTGACCCTTATTTTATATTGTTACCTTCGAGGTACCCAGCATTCCTGTATTTCATTGTGTCTATACAAGGTTTAAAGATATATAGACTCTGCACTAGACAAAAGTGAGGGTCACTTGTTAACGCACAATAAGACTGTATCGGTCCAAAATGGCTGATGAAAGATGTTAATGTGTGAAAAGAAACTGAGATTTTATGACAGATGCATATACAGTTAAAGTGACCAGTGTGGTGTGGATGATTGCTTACAAGAAGTATGTATTGGTCTTGGACCTTACAAACACAAATTTTTGCTCTGGATGTTTTGTCAAGACTCTCACAAGTATCATTATCATCTCTGGGCAGCAGGTGCTAACTGTGCTAGCCATAGTGGTGATTCATAATTCTAGGCTGAAATGTGTTAACATAACACTGTTGGCACTCTTTTACAGCATGTGTATCACCACCAGAAAATCTGTTACTCCTCTCTTGACCAGTTTATTTTAGACATAAAGATGACTCTTCGCATTTCCACCCATTACGAAGCATGACTAAGCAGGACGCAGGATGACATGGTCCTTTATTTTAGACACAGTTGGGTGGGAATGAACTCGATGGATGAGTCTGCATGGCTTGCTGCAAATTATTTCCATCCTGACCTCCAGTAAACCTCCCCCCCCAGATGTTTCCTGCTCAAAGCTGTGGGATTTTCAGTTAAACAGGAGCTGAGTTTCATCCTCCTACACTCCTTCCCATCCTTAACTACGTAACACACAAACTAAACACTTTGTTTGGTTTGAGCCTTTTGGCTCTAGTGCAGAACAAATACAGTCATATGAAAAAGTTTGGGAACCCTCTCAGCCTGCATAATAATTCATTCTACTTTCAAAAAAAAGATAACAGTGGTATGTCTTTCATTTCCTAGGAACATCTGAGTACTGGGGTGTTTTCCGAACAAAGATTTCTAGTGAAGCAGTATTTAGTTGTATGAAATTAAATCAAATGTTAAAAACTGGCTGTGCAAAAATTTGGGTCCCCTTGTAATGTTGCTGATTTGAATGCATGTAACTGCTCAATACTGATTACTTGCAACACCAAATTGGTTGGATTAGCTCGTTAAGCCTTGAATTTCATAGACAGTTGTGTGCAATCATGAGAAAAGGTATTTAAGGTGGTGAATTGCAAGTTGTGCTTCCCTTTGACTCTCCTCTGAAGACTGACAGCATGGGATCCTCAAAGCAACTTTCAAAAGATCTGAAAACAAAGATTGTTTAGTATCATGATTTAGGGGAAGGCTACAAAAAGCTCTCTCAGAGGTTTAAACTGTCAGTTTCAACTGTAAGGAATGTAATCAGGAAATGGAAGGTCACAGACACAGTTGCTGTTAAACCCAGCAGGTCTGGCAGGCCAAGAAAAATACAGGAGCGGCATATGCGCAGGATTGTGAGAATGGTTACAGACAACCCACAGATCACCTCCAAAGACCTGCAAGAACATCTTGCTGCAGATGGTGTATCTGTACATCGTTCTACAATTCAGCGCAATTTGCACAAAGAACATCTGTATGGCAGGGTGATGAGAAAGAAGCCCTTTCTGCACTCACGCCACAAACAGAGTCACTTGTTGTATGCAAATGCTCATTTAGACAAGCCAGATTCATTTTGGAACAAAGTGCTTTTTACTGATGAGATAAAAATTGAGTTATTTGATCATAACAAAAAGTGCTTTGCATGGTGGAAGAAGAACACCGCATTCCAAGAAAAACACCTGCTACCTACTGTCCAATTTGGTGAAGTTTCCATCATGCTGTGGGGCTGTGTGGCTAGTTCAGAGACTGGGGCCCTTGTTAAAGTCGAGGGTTGGATGAATTCAACCCAATATCAACAAAGTCTTCAGGATAATGTTCAAGCATCAGTCACAAAGTTGAAGTTATCCAGGGGTTGGATGTCAAGACAATGACCCAAAACACAGTTCGAAATCTACAAAGGCATTCATGCAGAGGGAGAAGTACAATGTTCTAGAATGGCCGTCACAGTTCCCTGACTTGAATTTCATCGAAAATCTATGGGATGATTTGAAGCAGACTGTCCATGCTCAGCAGCCATCAAATTTAACTGGAGAGAATTTGTATGGAAGAATGGTCAAAAATACATCCATCCAGAATCCAGACACTCATCAAAGGCTATAGGAGGCGTCTAGAGGCTGTTATATTTGCAAAAGGAGGCTCAACTAAGTATTGAAGTAATATCTCTGTTAGAGTGCCCACATTTACGCACCTGTCTAATTTTGTTATGATGCATATTGCATATTTTCTGTTAATCCAATAAACTTAATGTCATTGCTGAAATACTACTGTTTCCATAAGGCATGTCATATATTAAAAGGAAGTTGCTACTTTGAAAGCTCGGCCAATGATAAACAAAAATCCAAAGAATTAAGAAGGGTTCCCAAACTTTTTCATATGACTGTACACATGCCAAGGTTGTTTAAAGATGCCAAAAGTGCTTCAATACAGGTTTCTGCCACATTATTTGTCTCCTTAATGAAAACAGAAATATTTTACTTTTAAATGTCATCTTCTTTTTTTCTTAGACGTAGACTGTAACATGTTTCATTTCTTTATTGAATAGTGTAATTTCTAGCTCCCCCCACTCCTGCTGACACTGGGTTAAGATCACAATGTTTTCCTGCCTATCTCTCCAGTGGTACACTAAAGGGGCCCTTTCACAAAGTTTGCCACAGAGACCCAATCGATTGGCAGGACAATCTGAGAAGCTGAACAATGGACCAGGAAGAAGAAGAAGAAGAAGAAAAGAGAAGGCTGCCATCAGTCATCAGCCCTCCTGTACTAGCAGAAGGGTAGCAGCATTTGAATGGAGCCATGAAAAGTGATAGGAGCAGGGGAGCTAAGAATAACTGAAGAAAGAGATTGCATTACATAACATCATCTACCCTGTTACATCGGAAGAAGAAAACGTAAAAGGTCAATGAACAACTGCTTTGTTTCCAAAGTGAAAAAGCCCTTTGATTTCCTGGTGTCAGCACCTTGTCCTTTTAAACAGACCATTATGCCTCTTTTCGGAAACCAGATAGGTGACCAGTGTCAAAGGAATAACAGTAGTCGGTAATGGTGGAGTGGTTGCCTATAAACTTTGACTTCGTGGCTGCATTTCACAGGCTTCTTTCGAGGTTATTTCACTTTCTCTGTGTTTTCTGGCAATCCATTTAAAATTTAACCTTGTTCACCTGATTTCCTCTACCTGTTTTTTTCAGGGTGGTGAGAAGCTGAATTATATCCCAGAGGGAACCCTAGATGGTTGACCAATATTTTTAAGACTGGTTTTCCTCTTTCACCCTGTATTGTTTGGACTGGTGCCTGCTTGCCATATGACAAACAAAATAAGTGTGTGTTCGATTTTGTAAGGCAGGGGATTAGAGACTATCCCAGCAGCATTAAATACAAGACAAGAAATCACTCTGGATAGGGTGCCGGCAGCCCATGGCAGAACAGAAATAAAAAAGCATGAGGTAATGTGCAAACTGCATGCTCAAAGTGACCAGGACAAGACTCAGATCCCATCTCTTGGAGCAGTTTTGCAGAAAAAATAAAGAACTGAAATATCACATTAACAAAAGTACTTAGACCCTTTGCTATGTCACTTAAAGTTTGGCTCAGCTCCATCCCATTCAATTGATCATCATTAAGATTTTTCTTTGTTTGGAGTCCACCGGTGGTCAAATTAATTGACTGGACATTTTTTTGGAAAGGCACACACCTGTTTATAGAACGTCCCACAGTTGAAAATGTGTATCAGAGCAAAAACCAAGCCATAAGGTCGAAGGAATTGCCTTGTAGAGCTTAGAAACAGAACTGTGTAGAGGCACAAATCTGAGAAATTCTACAAAAGAATTCTTGAAGGCTCCCAAGAACACAGCGGCCTCCATAATTCTTAAATGGAAGATGTTTACAACAACCATGAGTCTTCCTAGGCTTGGCTGTCTGACTAAACTGAACAACTGGAGGAAATGGGCCATTGTAAGAAAGGTGACCAAGAACCTGTTGTTGACTCTGGATGAGCTTCTGAGAATATGTGTAGAGATGGAAGAAATTTTCAGAAGCACAACCATCACTTCAACACTCCACCGATCTGAGCATTATGGCAGAGTGCACAGGTTACACATGAAAGCCTGCTTGGAGTTTGCAAAAAGGCACCTAAAGGACTCTCAGACCATAAGAAAAAACATTCTCTGGTCTCATTAAACCAGAATTGAACTGCCTGGCCTCAGTTCTCAACCAGGCACCACTTATCACCTGCGTAATACCATTTCAGTGGTAAAGCATGGTGGGATTGTTTGTCAATGGCAGGGACTGGAGGATGAGACAGGGTTGAGGGAAGGCTGAATGGAGTGAAGTGTAGAGCATTCCTTAATGAAAACCTGCTCCAGAGCTCTCCTGACCTCAGACTGGGCTGAAGATTCACCTTCCAAACGAATAATAACCCAAAGCACAACGTTAAGAAAACATAAATGTAGCCTCGGGTCAACTCTGTGAATGACTTTGAGTGGCCCAGCCAAAGCTTAGACTTGAATCCAAATTAACATCTCTGGAAAGACCTGAAAAGAGCTTTCCAATGATGGTCCTCACCCAACCTGAGAAAGTCTGCAGAGAAAAAGGGCAGAAACTCCCCAAATCCAGGTTTGTGAAGCTTGTTGCATCCCACCCAGTCAGTCAGTCATTGTCCAACCCGCTATATCCTAACACAGGGTCACGGGGGTCTGCTGGAGCCAATAACAGCCAGCACAGGGTGCAAAGCAGGAACAAATTCCAGGCAGGGCGCCAGCCCACCGCAGAGCACACACACACTAAGCACAATTTAGAATCGCCAATGCACCTAACCTGCATGTCTTTGGACTGTGGGAAGAAACCGGAGCACCCGGAGGAAACCCATGCAGACACAGGGAGAACATGCAAACTCCACACAGGGAGGACCCGGGAAGTGAACCCAGGTCTCCTTACTGCGAGGCAGCATCGCTACCACTGCGCCACCGTGCCGCCACACCCAATAAGTCTCCAGGCTGTAATTGCTACCAAAAGGGCTTCATTTAAGTACTGAGATAAAGGGTCTGAATGTTTGTGTCAACGTGGGATTTCAGTGTTTTATTTTTAATAGATCTGTAAAAAATCCTGAGATCCTGTTTTCACTTTTTCATACTGCAGTATCGCCTGTTGGTTAATGAAGAAAAGAACAAATTTACATTTTTTTGGCCTAAGGCAGCAATAGAACAAAATGTGTTAAAACTGAAGGAGTCAAAATACTTTTTGAAGATACTGTATAGCATCTGCCCATATGTGTACCTATCAGCCCACAATTGGAGAAAACAGTTAAAGATGGCAATGAAATCTGTCAACCTCTGTTGGCCTAAATCTTACAGGTGTTCACAAAGTCTCCAAAACAAAATGAAAAAGAACCATTAAACCACTGGGTTTTTCCACTGGGTTTTTAGAAAACAGAAATTTCAGAGAGGATTTAATAGCTATTATACCTTATGTCACAAACATCTGAGCAGTAGTCCAAGTTGTCAAAACAAGACCTTTTCACATTCTTTCCTTCCTTTGAGTTGGTCCCTTCTCTTTCCCACCTTGGACATCATGAAATATGAGTTCTACACAACTTTCAGAAGTAGAAAGAGAGATGTAGCAATGGAAGTGCCAAATAATCAAATTCAAGAGTGGACATCTTTTTTATTTGGGAAGGAGCTTGTGAGAGAATACAGCAAATTGTCCTGCTAGGTAACCTGTCAAGTCTGCCTCTTGATGCTTTAAGGATGAATTAAGCAAAACAAAATTCATTACCCGGAGCTTCTGTCAAGAAAAAAGCCCAGAAAGTTCCCAGAAGACGTGAATTAAAATACAGTAGGTGTACCAGACACTACCCAATGCAGTGGCAGCCTCAGAACATGCTGGAGGGAATAAATAAGTCGACTGGCTTGTGAAAACGTAAGGAATTCCCTAGGAGAAATGGGATGATGTTGCTGGAGATAAGATGGCCATTGCAAGTAGGATTGCAAATGTGAATGAGAGCGAATGAGTTAACTAAACGTGGTAAATTGGTTTGGCTTCTTACAGTAATTTTCATTTTAAACCACACAGTTCTAATAAAAAAAATAAAATAAGCTTAATATTTTTGGAAATGAAGAAAACCATCAGTATGTAAATCATCTTTAAATATATGGATATATGAATATTTTGTCGTAAAACACTAAATTTTGTTTTATATTATGTTTTAAGGTATTTGCAGTCAGTATGTACAGTCCCTATATGTGATTTCTAAAGAGAAAATTTCATTGAAATCTGTGCACAACAGGTATTATAAATGTGATTTTTTTTCGGTGTAATGATTTGATTTTTTTGGCTGTTATTTTGATTTTTTCTTGGTTTTTTTGCCATGCAAAACTTTATTAATGAGGCCCCAGGAGTTCCCAGTATTTTTCTGCATTCATTTTACCCTTTACACTGACAAGCACTGATGCTGCCACTACTGTGAAGTGAATAGTGTGTTTCTAATAATATGCTGTGTTGGGTTTGTATTAAACATGGTGTTTAATCAGATGGCCCAAAATCTC
Organism: Erpetoichthys calabaricus; assembly: GCF_900747795.2. NCBI lineage: Eukaryota > Metazoa > Chordata > Cladistia > Polypteriformes > Polypteridae > Erpetoichthys > Erpetoichthys calabaricus. Next base: position 19,202,669 of record NC_041404.2, read on the forward strand.
AGTTCTGGTCTCAGCAGATCATAGAGTCTCTCCAGTCTGAACCACTGTAGCTTGTAACTCCTTCACAGTTTTCACAGTTCTCACAGGTCTCTTGGTTGCCTCCCTCATTTGGTGGCCTACTTCTTGCTTGGAGTTGCATGGAGTGTTCTTTTGTCTTCATTGTGTAGCTTAGGCCACAATATTAAGTCACAACAAGATGGACCTTCCTGATAAGCTACATTTATACTACAATAATAGAAAACCCTTGACTAAAGACAGGTGATCTCCATTGAACTAACTTCTAACTTCTAAAAGCAGTTGGCTGCACCAGTGATGATTTTGCAGTGCGATATTAAAGGAAGTGAATACTTATGCAATCAATTATTTTTATTTTATATTTGTGATTAATTCAAACCACTTTGCAGAGATATGTTTTGACTTTGACATTATAGTCTTTTTCTGTTGACGAAAAAAGGTAAATGAAACCCACAGAGTTTCAAAGTTGTTTGACAATAAAATGTGAAATCTTCTAAGTGAGTGAAAACATCTCATTGTTGCTGTAGTTAGCTTATAAGTGAATGTATACTTTACTAGAATAAAATTAATTGAACCAATATATGCACTTATAAAACTCTCTCTCCTACAAGCATCTTCTATGCCATCTCAAAGGCATACTAGCTCAGAACTATGCCCACTCTTTGTGGTACGTGCCCTGTCTTCCACTGTGATTATCACCAATAATTGCATGGCTTTGCATGTGTATTTCTCCACTTCTTAAAAAAGCAATCAGGATTTGAAGTAAGATGCAGAGAGCAAATTACCCACAGTTTCTGTTCCTGCTTTGCTCCACATTATTAATAAGCTGAAAACAAATAAGAATTCAAAGAGGAAAAAGGGCTGCTGATACAATGTAATGATCATGGTAATTCAAGTGAATGGTTTAGCACTGCCAGCAGTATGCTTTAGGACAAGCAGGGGTCCACTTCATAGACATATCTTTCAGAGAAATGTTATTGAGTATTTGAAGGGTTGTAAAGATGTTTTTTTTCCATTGTTCATCTTTTAAAAATAGGTGAAATATATTAGTTGAGGATCTTACAAATTTCAGTGGCAATGTTGATCTCGTCTGGGTCACCCTGGCAAAGCCTGAGGAATCTCCCTTTGAATTATTGACGCTGGAAAATGAAGCTTACGTGATTGGAATGAGATGGACAGCAATGTGCAGACAGGTAGCTGGAGATTATGAAGACATTACCAAATGTGTGTGGTGAGTCATTTCATCAATCAGGATATACCTTGAACAAATTAGTGAATGAGGAAGTATATAATTTTGTCAAAAGCAATCAAAACCAAAAGCAAAGGAGGAAAACAAAAATTATAGTCACGGAAATTATGACAAAAGGTCATAAGCATAGATTACAAAGGATCTGACTCGGTGGTCGAGTCCTGAAAGAGGGCCAGTGTCCTGCTTAAATACAATAGAAATTAAGACAAATGGGCCTTAGGTGATCACAAAATAATTCCAGATGTCAAGCAGCAGGAATTGAGTGGTTAAAGATATGGTCCGATGCATCTGTCTTATGCACTTTATCTATAACTGAAGAACCAATAAAGTGGGAGGATTAATTAAAACAAACTACAACAACTTTAATGCCCCCCTAAAGACTCAGAAAGATGACCTTTGCATCTTGGAACAATACAATAAAGTTTCATTATAATAAACCTGTGTTTTAAGGCACTGCATGGATATACAAATGGAACATTTCAGGCATTGAACACCTCACTAAATAATCAGGTTATAAATACAGGGGGTCCTCGGGTAACAACGTCTCGACATACGACGTTTCGAGTTTACAATGCTCACTCCCATAAAAACTTTAAAAAATTGAGACGTGAGTGTTTCGGCTAACACCATTAGCGTTGTACTTACAGACTACGTGAGTGAGCTAGTTTGGTTGTGCGCAGCGTAAGAATACGCAGTAATGCAGTGTATGAAGGAGGGAGTTGGCGAACTAGTTTGGTTGCGCGCGGAGGAAGTGTTCTGTTTGTGTTGCTTTGTTTGGTGACCTTTTGACCCTTATCATGGCTCCTAAACGAAAGTCAGAGTCTTCAGATGGCAGTGCTTTGAAGAAGAGGAAAGCCATCACGATGGAAGTGAAATTAGACATTGTACAGAGATCAGAAGGAATAAAGGTAAGGGTTTTTTTTTTTACACTAATTTTTTGTCATTTTTTCTGTTATTACAGTACAGTGTACAGTACAGTATATTTATGTCCTTTTCCTTTTTCTGTGGCTTAGTTGTGTTTTTATATTCTAGATTATGATTTTGCAAATGTGTTAGGATAGGTAAATGACTTAGGCTAGGGTGTGTTTCGACTTACACCAAAATTTGGGTTACATCACTGCTGTAGGAACGGAACTGTGTTGTAACCCGAGGACCCCCTGTAATGTCTGCTTCCTGGTTCACAGCACTGCATAGATATCCTAAATACCATCTTTAACTTAAACTCAAAGGTTAAACTTCCATATTGCAGTCAGTCCATCTCAGAGTGCACCTTGGACACAACTACTATGAAAACCCCCAAGCTGGTCAAAATCTTGGGCGTTCTCTTTGATTATGGCTCCAATTTTAAATTAAACCTTAATTCAGCTAGCCATTCCTGTCGATTTCGTCTCTGTAATGTTTGTCCCCACTCCTGATATTATCACTTTCTCAGGTTGCTGACTGAATGCCCTCTTGGTTACTGCATTTCTGTCAGAGAGAAACTCACTTGACAAATTCAGCTCTCCAAGCAGTCCCTTACCATCACATTACAGTTTTCTAGATTTCCCTCCATTGCCTTCCTGCTTAGGCATCATCATATTGTAAATCTTCTTACTGGGCTTTTAGGAGACATCAAGGACTACATCCACACCACTATGTTTTTATTTAAAAACTGTGTTTTTAAATTATAATGATCTCTGTCTACACTAGCATTTTTACATAATTCTCCATCCACACTAAAACAACCAAAAATGCACGTGATGCAGATGTTTGCCTATATTGTGGATGTGCACATTGGCATCAGAAAACTGTAGCGACTGGTTAATTAAGCAACACAACAAGCACCATGGAAAGCAACTCTTCTTTCTCTGCTGTGTTGGAAGATGGTTTTCTTCTGGAAAGGGTAACCAATCAGGGAATGAGAAGTTGTAATGAGCATGATCCAATCAAGGAAGGGCTCCACAACAAGTACCAGCAAGTTAAAGAACGATTACACTCTGTGTTTTTGAAACCCTATGTTTTCACCTCTCCAAATTTCAATGCTGAACTCTCTGGAGAGAGTTTTTGAGGTTAAAACGTTGGGATAATGTGAACAAAGGGTGAAAACGGAGACTAACGTGTGTATTTTTAAATGAGAATGTAGCAGTGTGGACGTAGCCTTTGTCACCCTATAAGGTGTTAACCAAGGTGTTTGACAATTTCTTTTGCTGAATGCAAGTACCCCAGCCACTCATACTGATTAGAAAATGTCCTGTTTGTAAGAAGAACTGAAGATTCACCCATTCAATCTTTAGTTAGCATCAGAAGTATGATGCTTTTGTTGAGGATAGTTTGGAATGATCTGTTTTATTCTTAGATGGGTTAGTGTGTGTGTTCTCTCTGCGATGGACTGGTGCCCTGTCTGTAGTTTGTTCATACCTTGTACCGTACGCTACCTGGGATAGGCTGTAAACACCTTCAACTTGACCCTGGTCTGGATTAAGCAGGTTTGTTAGAAAATGACAGGACATAATAATTATGATGATGGGTGACGCAGTGGTTAGGGCTGCTGTTCAAGAATTCTGCATTCAAATCTTATCCTTTATGTGGAGTCTTTGCGCCTCACCAATGTCTTTATGTGTATTTTTCCAGGCACATTGATTTTACCCCTCACATTAGAAATATTACAAAAAGAGTGATGAGAACAGCCCATTTGACTCAACAAGCTCATCCATCCTATTCGCTTAGATTGTCCAAAATAATATCAAGCTGAGATCTAAAGGTCCCTAAAGTCCTTTGCTTTATCGCACCAATTGGTCATTTATTGTATGCGTCTAACGTGTAAAAAAAAAACTTTTAAAATTTGCACAAAATCTGTATTTAATTTTCCAATCGTGTCCCCCATCCTCTTGTTGTAAAGTAACAGCTAGGATCTACTGTACTAATTCCTTTGATAATTTTAAAAACTTCAGTCATTTCCCTTCATAATCAGCTCCTTCAGTCTCTCCTCATAGCTTTTAGTCCTGAATCAGCCTAGCTGCTCTCCAATGGACTTTCTGTTCTGCTGTGTCTTTTTTTTGTAATATGGAGGCCAAAACTGCACACAGTACTCCAGACAAGGCCTCACCATTATAAAGCTTAAGCATGCCCTCCTTTGACTTGTACTCCACATCTTTCCATATCCTATACACCTTCTTGATCACTTCTGTACATTGGATGTAGACAATGATGAGTGTACTACGACACTTAGGCCCTTCTCATTAGGGGTACTTTCAAGTTTCAGACCTCTCATTGTGTATTTGAATCTTCCGACATTTTAACTTCCTACATATAATACTTTACATTTACTTACATTAAATTACATTTGCCACAACCCAGAGATGTCCAGGTTAGACTAATAGTCAACTCAAAACTGACCAGTATGTTTGTAGTTTCAGTAAGTGGTTGGATGGATAATTAAATATAAATGTTGCTCATGAATTATGTTTTAAATGCTACCTGTACAATACCCATTTCAGATCCATTTCATATTACAGTTTTAAACAAAATGAAAAGTAGGATAAAATTTGCTTGCTCCAAACATTATGATGTTGCTGTTGTTTTTGATTTAGTATTGTCCATCAATGTGAATATTAAAGCCAAGTAATCAGAGGAACACAAATGAGGAGTCACATTGTGAAATTATTGTGTTGGCCGTAGAATTCTTGTTATTTTATCTAGAATTAGAAGACACCAAGTCTGTGTTACAATTGTACTTTCTTATCTATTTGTATTCTGCCTGGTGCCCCAGGTTCCCAAGGTGCTTTAACTGCAAGAGTCCCGGAGTGCTCTAAGTAGATTAACATGGATTTCAGACTAAATGCCTCAAGCATTTCCTTAACACAGTGACACATACTGTAGTGTAGCAAGGAGATCATTTGTAATTCCAGATAAAGCAAGTGAAATAAAAACTATGCTTCATTATTTATATGGCCAACTATGTTTACCTTTTATGTGATACTTAATGGCCAGATGGATTATGAATATTCCCAGGTAATTAACTAAAGTATGCATGGTGTACAATGTCTTATGTTAATTTAGACATCTTCAAAAGATGGTTTGGATCACGGCTGTTTAATGTAATGTGGATTCATGATCCATAGAAAAAGAGTAGTCTTTGAAACAAATTCTTCTGTCAATTTTACACTGGGCAGTATGGAAGTGCAGTATGCAGTATTCCATATGCAGTATGGAAGCTATGTTATGTGGGTTGGAGACGGTGGCACTGACCAGAAAGCAGGAGACAGAGCTGGAGGTAGCAGAGTTAAAGATGTTAAGATTTGCACTGGGTGTGACAAGGATGGATAGGATTAGGAACGAGCACATTAGAGGGTCAGCTCAAGTTGAACAGTTGGGAGACAAAATCAGAGAGGCGAGATTGCGCTGGTTTAGACATGTGCAGAGGAGAGATGCTGTGTATATTGAGAGAAGGATGCTAAGGATAGAGCTGCCAGGAAAGAGAACAAGAGGAAGTCCTAAGAGAAGATTTCTGGAAGTGGTGAGAGAGAACATGCAGGTGATGGGTGCAACAGAGCAAGATGCAGAGATCAGAAATATATGGAAGAAGATGATCCCCGTAACGGGAGCAGCTGAAAGAAGAAGAAGTATGGAAGTGCAATGTTAAGGGATGTTTTCTCACAGCTCCTGGTTTTTGAATCCTGCACTGCCCTTGTGGAGTGGACACTTTCTGTCAGGGTCTGTGTGGGTGTGCTTTGGAGAGACAAGTAAGTTAGGTTAACTGGTGGCTGTAAATTGTCTTTGTGCCTTACACGAGCGTGTCCTGTGATGGACTGGTAACACTGCCCAAGGTTATTTCCTGTACTAAACCTGAAGCTTCAATAGAGAAGCCCCGCCCTTCATGACCCGATAATTGGATAAGCAGGTTCAGTAAATGGAGGGATGGATTTTTGTAGTGTTTCCTTCAAATTGTTGATCTCTTATCTTTAGCCACTCAGTATTTAGAAGTCAGAGTGGCCAGGTTAAAGAAATGGACGGTAAACCAAAACTTTATAGAGTTAAGCAATGAATATTTAATGTATTGCCTATCACACTGTACATTTTTAAAATGAGTTTTACAAATTATGTAAGTATCAAAGTGAAGGGCAAATTTCCAAAATACTCTCAGTCCACTGAGTCCAATTTTATATTTTTAATGACTGTGAAATATATAGATGAATATTTAAATAAAGTGTATTATTATTCTTCAAAGTATTTTGGCATAGTCCTGTTGCTATTGCTTATATCAAGCCTAGGCCAAGACATTTGGCAAGTTTATGTGGAGTGTACATGTTTTAGGGGATTGTGTTTGTGTTGAGGAATTTCCTCACTATGTGACACATATTTAAAATGGCTGCTTTCTGTAGTTTAATGTATGTGTATTGGTTTATATGTCTCTAGGTTTTTGTATAGTGTAGGTGGGATGACACCAGTGGTGGATACAACAATGAGCACAATGATCACCCCATCCATTCACTACAAGCAGCGTCTTTCTTCTGTCAGTTCTGTGTAATTCTGCATTTTATTTCTGTGTGTTTTGTGTGGCAATGGCAATAATATACGTGGCTTTATTTTGCTTGTCTACCAGTGTTATTTTGCCTGTTTTGTTATGGTGTATAGATATGTCTGTCAGTATAGTTCTGTCAGTATCATTTATACTATATGTGTCATTTTCTAGTACTGAGGTGGAGAAGTAATTAAAATGTGGTTTGTCTGTGTCTACCAGCTTGTATTGTTGTGTTGTAGTGCCATTTTTTGACATCTAATATTTGCCGTCTGATTGTGTCTGTGCACCTCGTCTGTCGGTGTCAGTAGTTTACAGCCTGATGTGAAGTGTTGGGTGGTTTCTTGTTCCTTGTGCCAATACCTGCATGTTTTGTCTGTAATCTTAATGGCCTTAGGAGTATATTTTCTTTAGTTCCTTGTGTTTATAAGTTGACCTTGCATGGATAGCAAAAACCCTTCTGTCTCACCAAATATGTCACCACAGCTTATGGCTTTTTTGTTTTATTTTTGTACTTAATGTGTTGCCATGTACACATGCCTAAGTGAAATGTAGATATATAATGTATATATTTTTATAAATATGTAAATTAGTTCTCTTGCCATCTTTATGTATAATTATATTAATCAGAAAACAATGTGAACCTGTTTCTGAAAAGAGTGAAGGTTTGTTTTGCTCTGTAGTTTTTTTATTTTAACAATGCCCAGGTTGATTTTCTATTTAGTATACATACATTTATTAGAAATTATTGTAATATTAATCAATAATAATATCCAAGTATGTTTTTATTGTTTTTGGTGATTACTCTATGGAAAGCACCTTGAGTTGCATGTAAATTTATGACAAGGTGCTATATGAATAAAGTTATTATTATTATTTTTACCCATTATTTAACACAATCATATCCACACAAGGCTGATCATGAGGATGTATGAGAAGTTCATGAGGATGTCTGCCATGCAAGGCTTTCTGGGTCCATGCTTGTGTTTTAAGTTGTGCGGTTGTTATGTCTCTGTGATAGTGTCTTAAGTATGGAGGTTGTGTCTGGATGATTAGTTCTTCTTCTTATTATCCATCCATCCATCCATTTTCCAACCCACTGAATCCGAACACAGGGTCACAGGGGTCTGCTGGAGCCAATCCCAGCCAACACAGGGCACAAGGCAGGAACCAATCCCGGGTAGGGTGCCAACCCACCGCAGGACACACACAAACACACCCACACACCAAGCACACACTAGGGCCAATTTAGAATCACCAATCCACCTAACCAGCATGTCTTTGGACTGTGGGAGGAAACCGGAGCGCCCGGAGGAAACCCACACAGACACAGGGAGAACATGCAAACTCCACGCAGGGAGGACCCAGGAAGCGAACCCAGGTCCCCAGGTCTCCCAACTGCGAGGCAGCAGCACTACCCACTGCGCCACCGTGCCGCCCTCTTCTTCTTCTTCTTATTGTTATTATTATTATCATTATTATATGTAAACAAAACATACATAAGATTCTGAAATCTTCATAACTCAACTCCAGTCGTCCATCACAGGTCCCACTCACACAACAGAGCCAGGTTGGAACTGGCAGTTAACAAAGGGAGCTCAGAGTGCCCAGAGGAAAACTAATGAATTATCATATTATTTTAAAAAAGTCCGTAGATGTAAAGAGTGACATTTGAAAATGCACAATTTAAATCAAAGCAAAACAATACCTGAGTACAAAAATGATCATTCAGTGATATACAGTAATTCAAGAGACTTCATAGGGTGAGAATTAAATCCTAGAGCAGCCTACAGATATACAGTCATGAATACAAATTGGAGAAAAGAGAAATCTGACAGTATGATCTTATAAATATCACATTATATCAGACACAAAGTCAGAAAATAAAACAAATGTACATACATGTTAGCCTATCTAAAATACACCAGCATAAAGGAATACACAGTGTTTGATTTGAACACTAAAAATTGATCAATTTAATAAATAATTGAAGATTCTGCTTTTTATGTTACTTGTTTATCAGTGTTATGTGATATATTGCAATGTGGGAAGTACAAGTCAAGGGTGGGTTTGTTTAAGTTATATAACTGTCTGTACAGTTTTGGTCCTCATTGTAAATGTCATGGTGGATGGACTGGTGTCCTGTGTGGGACTGAGAGTGAATTCTTGTCTGGCCAGGAGGTCGTAACAGAAAAGTCAACATAAGAGTAGGCACAACCAGACTGGGATGGTTATTTATTCCTATCCGAGTTGAGATAAAGGAATAGGGGATGGACTGGGGGTGAATGGGGGAATTGAACAGTTCATTCCCCAGTATGAGAGGGAGCAGTGCTCCTCTGGTTTGTCCCCAAGTCTGAACATCCACAGTATTGCCTGAGACTTGTAGTTTCAAAGGGCAACCCCATCGAGGTCATTGGGTGCCACCAGAGGGTGCTGTTGGGAATACACCTACCTGTTTTGGGTGGCTTCCCTGTGACCTGGAAGTGCTTTTGTTATGCGAGGCTGTGTACTCCTGAATTTATCATAAAAAAAAGCTGTCTCGCTTCAAGGGTTCAGTCAGAGTTGGGTGGCAGAGGGCAAAACCCAACGGGAAGAGCAGAGTGAGACACTGTGTTTATTGTTGATTGTGGTGTGGACTTTGAATAATGGAAAAACAAGATATTGTGAATAAAAAACATTTACATTTAATTGTATCTGAGGTTTGGGGGTTCAGTAGCATCCCGTGGAGGCCACAACATATTATAGGAGAGACATACTGTAACAGTGCTAGAAAAGTCCAAAGAAGAGCAACTAGCAGGCTGAGAGATATGAGCTATGAGGAGAGACTGAAGGAGCTGAACGTTTTCAGTTGATTAGGAGGTGATGTGGTTGAAGGGAATTAATACTGTGGATTCCAGTAGTTACTTTAAAATAAATTCTTCAACAAAAACATAAATACATGGTTAGAAACTTATTAAGGGCAGATTTTAAACAAATGTTGTAAATTTTTTCTTCAAGCAAAGAACCATAGGATCTTTAGAGGAATTTAGAGTTCTTGACTTGATGTTATTTTGTTTTGGAGAATCTAGGTGAATAGGACAGACAGGGTTGTTGGGCTGAATGGCCTGTTCTCATATTTATCATCATAATTATTTTAATGTTTTTAGGACATTCTAATTTGTAAGATTTTTTCAATGACCTAATCATGTTGCTTTTTTCTTTACAATACTTAGTGGATCTGACCTTTCCTCATTAATTATACCTCACAACTTGTTCAGGCACTGGTATTCTGTCTGCTCTCTCTGAGCAGGGCCTCCTTCAGCTGCTCTCAGACCTCTCCAAGTCCCTCGTCAACTGGCATTCTCTGTTCTTCGTTTCCCTCTTAATATTCCTCTCCTTTGGTCTCTTCACTGTCTACTTTTTGTTGCAAGAATTCAGTTCTAGAGTCTTGTCTTGACTTACGGTTTTCTGAATGCTTTTGCTCCTCAGTATCTCCAGTCTCTGGAATCTCCATATGTCACTTCAAGATGTCTCCGTTCTGCTCTACCTGTCTCCTGTCCGTCCATAAATTTGCCAGATATGCCAAGACCAGACAATGCTTCACCATTCTCACTCTACAGCAGTGGAATGATCTCTATTTAGCTATTTGAACTGCACACAATTTACTCATGTTTAGCCAGCTTTTCAAAATGCAACTTTTCATAAATATTTTCAATCTGTTTAGCTTCTCTTTTGCAGGATAGCTGCTGTTATACTGATGGAGGTTAGGATACTCTTTTTTTATTCCACTTGCAGATATGATTATTGAAAGGTAGTAGTACTACTCCATCTTGCTTGTTTTTTTTATCTTGTCCTCTGTTTCTTTTGATGTTTGCACCTCCTATTCATTCTTATATGTATTACAACTTGCTCTGTAAGTCCCCTTGGATAAAGATATTTGCTAAATAATAATAATAATAATAATAATAATAATAATAATAATAATAATAATGAAAGTGTACTGCCATATGGAATTTGCACGCATCAACTGGTTGATTTGCACCTGGAATAAGGCAGGCTACACTCACACCCCACCCCATTGTGCCTCAAGCCTAAAATCTGAAAAAGTGGAAGAGTTTAATTTTGTAATGTCATGGAGTAGTACCAGTTAAAAAAAATACATTTTGAGAGAGAAAGCAAGTTGTTCACTTGCACACCATATTGCAAAATCAGACTTTTGCCTTCAGCTACAGAACAGTGTATTCCACAATGGGAACGTTATCAAGGACTTCCGTCTGCAGCTGTTCGAATAGGACATACAGTAATGAGTTCTTAAAGTGAGAGAGCAAGCCTCACGGGAGGTTCAAGTAAGGAGACCTGCCTGATGTAACAGTTGTCCTTCAGCGCCTTAGTGTAGACTGGGCCAGTAAAAATGGAGGCAGAAACAGTGAAATATGAGTTGGCCAATTAGGCAGGCTGAAGAAGAAAGAAACAAAGATAGAGAACAAGAATATGTGATGTTTATGCATCAATAAGAAAGAAAGAAAGAAAGAAAGAAAGAAAGAAAGAAAGAAAGAAAGAAAGAAAGAAAGAAAGAAAGAAAGAAAGAAAGAAAGAAAGAAAGAAAAAGAAAACACCAGGGTTATTAGTTAATATAAAATTAAATCAAAAGAAAGAAAGAAAGTGTTAGCTTTATTTGTTCATTCATCCATCCATCATCCAACCTGCTATATCCTAACTACAGGGTCATGGGGGTCTGCTGGAGCCAATTTCAGCCAATACAGGGCGTAAGGCAGGAAACAAACCCTGGGCAGGGTGCCAGCCCACTGCAGGGCATGCACACACACACACACACACACACACACACGCACACACACACACACCAAGCACATACTAGGAACAGTTTAGAATCACCAATGCACATATTTGTTCATATTAAAATCAAATTTTACAAAACATAAGAAAGCCAGTCACTTCTCTGTGTGTCTCTCTTCTTCATGTATTCCTGATGAGTTCAGCTAGAGTGGGGATTGTGGGGTCATAAAACATTTTGTCAGTTGGTAATTCGTTCAGATCTTGACTCTAACTGTCTGCTTTCCTCCAAATGCAGTTGTGCTGCTCTTATGGGGTCAATACTCATGATATTGGAGCGGAAAGCCTGAAAAAGTCATTAGGGCTTTAAAGAAAAAAATGAGGTAACACTGATGAACTGTTTTTTGAAGGAAAGAGAAAAGTGTTGCACTAAGCCTAGCTCTCTATCCGTTTCCAAAGTGGGTGCTGTTCCTGCATTACACGGTATGGCCAGAACTGACGGAAATGAGAGGAGGGCCCCTGAGAGTTCCTTAGTGTTCGATGTCTGCTCCATGTGCTTTGGCCCTTCTAGCTTGGATGTAAGGATGCATAATGGAAATGTCAGCTGGCCACATGAGGCCAAAATCTAAAGGAAGTTAAACTCTCTCAGTCACTTTTTGATGAGGATTGATACCACCTCAAGTGGCATGAATGTGACACTGTTACTGTGTATTTGCAGGGCCAATATGGTTCTCACAGATATATGGAGTTATAAGATAACCTGTAAAGCACAAAGAATTCTGCACCCACAGTCACTAAAAGTAACTTGCTGGGTTAAAGTTTAACTGTAGAACATGAGCATTACAATGTAGGCCAGATAACTCAAGATCAGATTAAGGCATTTAGGCTTAGAGTCAGTAAAGATAGTGCTAGGAGGTTAGAGATGCAAGATAAAACATAGCATGGGACAGAAACATTCTGAAACAAACTGTTAGGATGTGGAAGAAAATTAATATGAGATTGCTGTTCTCGTTGTATCCAAATGAACCTTAGGAGATCATCAATAGTATGCAGTCATTAATTCTGAAAAGAGGAAAACCTCTAAACTGTTGAATTACTAATGTAATACAGATGTTGTTTATCTTATTCTTTAGAAGATTTGTTTCTGAGGTACAGGAGTGATAAAAATTGTGCAGGTGCAAGGAAGTTGGAGATGTGAGATGTGGGCGAGCAAGTGAGAGAGAAAGAGAGAGAGAGAGACAAAGGCATCCAGCCACATGTAATGAAACAGTGACACCTCATGGAGAATCTGCATCCATACACCGCTTACAAATGAGAAAAGGAAAATGGACCAGCTGGAAAATGGGAAAGCTCACATGAGAACTGAGAGGAGAGAAGGGTTAGGTTTGATCGCAAAATCACATGTGCCATCCTGTGCTGTGGGTACTTATAGCAGCAATTCTTATGCAGGCTGTTCCAGTAAAGTCCTTATTTTCATTACTTCTGATGATGAAATCAATACTTTTATGTTTTCATAAGATCTAAAGCAGAATTCTTTTTTAAAAATGATTAACAAAGCAGCCAGAAATAAGAAATAATTATTAGCAAACATGCACAAGCAGTTGTCTTGCTAACAAAGGATAATGTAACACATTTTGCACACACTGTAGGCATGTGCTGAATAAATTCTCAATACAAGAATTGAAAACATTTGAATATAAGACATTTTTATAGTAATTTTACACAACAATATTTGGAATTTTTTTCCTGGATATAAAATTCGTGAAGTCAAAGTAGCAACTATTTAAGTATTATACACTCACCGAGCAATTATTAGGAACCCCAAGCTATCACAGGATAGAGACTCGTTTTGCTCTTAAAACATCATTATGGATTCCACAAGATCTTGAAAACATTCCTTTGAGGTCCTGGTCCATGATGATTGCATCTTGAAATGTGCTGGCTGCACATTCATGGTACAAATCTTCTGTCCTACCTCATGTCTAAGGTCTTCCTTTGGATTCAGGTCTTGATGTTAGATTAGGTAATAATTTATTCAAGCATAGATGGATTACATATGGAGTTCACCAGGGCTTGATTCTTGGCCCACTTTCATTTCCTTTATATATATGCTCCCCCTTGGAGGAATAATTAGGAAATGTGTTGTTGATTTTGATTATACATAACTATCTTTCTCTGTAGTTCCTAAAGAGTGAAGTGCAAAACACCCTTTAATTCGCTGTATTGGGAGCGCTGCAAATGCAAAATGGATTTCAAAGAATATGTTAAAATTAGATGAGGACATAATTGAGATTTCAGAGGTTGATTCTAAAACCTGAAGAGGTACTGAGGTTTGGTCATCTAAACTTACCCAACAAATCTAAGATCAGAAATGTGGGTATTGTAACTGATTCTGAAATTAGTTTCTCATCCCATATTGATTATGTTACTAAAACCATTGCTTTCCAGGTTAGGAATTACTATGCCACGCCAGAGCAAGGCAAAAAAGGACAATAGGATAAGGATCAGGATTTGGACAAGACAGAGACCAAGGACAATACCGTGCTGGAGTCAAAATTGAAAGACTAAACCAAGTGCTAAATTCCAAAACAAAAACTAATATAAATGAGCTGATAAGAAGCCTACCAGATAGTAATATAATTATTATATTTTATACAGTAATTTTAGCTAATGTTTTTGCTTTTAATGTGTAGATTTTGTTTTGGAGGATTTCTAATCATTTTGATACATATTTCTGTCTCCTTCTTTATTCACATGATGCAGTAGGAGACGTCACATTACTGTGGTCATCACATCAGTTAAATCAGTGGATGTAATGGTATAAATATTACAAGACTTACGTGGCACTTTATTCCTCGGCTAAATAAAACTCTGAACTCCAAACTAGCAACAGCCTGTGTCCAAACAAGTAGGCCCTAGTGTCAGGTTTTGTTTTAGGTATGTGGAATCCTCTTTCTTCCTTTGATTGCTGATTTCCGTCTTGTCCTTGTGTTTTGGTTGCCTGATCATTTGCCTCTTTTGGTTTTATTCTGGTTTCTTTGTCACTTTCACTTTCACAAAGTCAACTACTGGCTATTTTTACCTTATTTATAATAATCCTCAGACATTAACAGCATAACAACCATAGAGTAAAATTGCTCCAACGACACCTTTAAAGTTTGTAAGTTTACCTGCAGTCTTGGATAATGGCTGCACATATCGCCAGCTTATAAATTGTTGCACCAGTGATGCAAAAAGAGTGACTTCTGAGGACGTACTCCCTCTCAACTGACTGCTGCATTGCAACAACAAAGACACAAAATGCCTTTGCCTGTAAAAAACAAAAATGTCTGAAATCTTTCATTCATGAAAGTAGTCAAACCCTTTGCTGTGGCACTCAAAAGTATGGTCAGGTTCTTCCTGCATATTTTAATTCTCCTTGAGATGTGTGTAGAACTTGACTGGTGTATACCTGTGGCAAATTGAATTGATAGGACAGTTTAGAAAGATGTACACATGTATATAGAAGGTCCTACAATTCAAACTGCATGTGAGGAGATAAAACAAACCATGAAGTCCTAAGAACTCTCTGTTGAGCTCAGTGATCGAATTGTGATGATGCATAGATGAGATCAAGGGTCTGGTTTTCACTAGAAATAGTGCTTGGAGTTCTAATCAAAGAGTTCAGTCTTTGTCTCATTAGACCAGAGAAACTTTATCCTCACACTCATATGCATGTAATTCAAGAGTGGCTTACATCCAGCCAGTCATCATAAAAACTGATTGACCAGTCTACCACAATAGCCTGCTTGATGGAGTGCTGCTGAGATGGTCATCCTTCCGACAGGTTCTCCCATCTCAGTAGTGAACTTTTGAAGCTCTGCTAGAGTGACCATTGGGTTCTTGATCACCTCCCTGATCAAGCCCCTTCTTGCCCAATTACTCAGTTTGTACAGATGGCAGACTCCAAGAAGAGACCTCGTGATTGCAGACTTCTTCCATTTCACAACTATTTAGGCTACTGTGATCCTGGAAACACTCAGCACTTTAGAAATCATGTTATACCTTTGCTCTGATCTATGCTTGACCACAGTTTTATTATGTAGATCTACAGAGAGCACCTTGGACTTCATGAATTGGTTTTCTCCCTGACATATGTGAGCTGTGGAGCCTTATATATACAGGTGTGTATCTTTCTAAACGATGTTCAATCAATTCAATTTGCCACAGATGGCCTCCAATCAAGATCTAGATACATCTTTAGGATAATCAAAGCAAACAGGATGTAAACCTTTCCGAAAATATGTTTTCATTTTCTCTTCATGTATTACTGGGTGCAGATTAATCAGTAAAATGAGATTTATCCTTTTAAAATTAAACCTACAACAAACATATACCCAGATGTTATGAAGTCATTTTGGCACACAGAGATGTTGACCTTTCATACAAATAAGAACTAGAGAGCACAAGGAATTAATTTGACAGATGGATAACGTGCATACATTGTATTTTATTTTTATTATGCTAGCTTCTCAAAATTTACTTGGCTCTGTACTCCTTTCATGAGGACTGAATGGCATTGCCTCCTGTGTTTCTTATATCCATTAATTGTTCACACTAAAAGATATGATTTCAAGCTCAAAGCCAAGTTTATTGTCCTGTGTACAGAGTACTGTGAAATTCTTACTTGCATGTCAAACCAACAGAAGCAGATGCACATATAAGCAACTGAGATTCTATTTTCTAAGGTACATTTTTCTTGATCTTGAAAGAAACCATAAGTTGTCCATATCCACAGCACAAAACGGACTGTTATGATCTACTGTCACTAGTTCCTGACAGTCTACAGCTAGTGGCTTATGGACGATCTGCATATGAGGAGCACAATATTGTAACTCCATCCATCCATCCATTTTCCAACCCGCTGAATCCGAACACAGGGTCACGGGGGTCTGCCGGAGCCAATCCCAGCCAACACAGGGCACAAGGCAGGAAACAATCCAGGGCAGGGTGCCAACCCACCGCAGGACACACACAAACACACCCACACACCAAGCACACACTAGGGCCAATTTAGAATCGCCAATCCACCTAACCTGCATGTCTTTGGACTGTGGGAGGAAACCGGAGCGCCCGGAGGAAACCCACGCAGACACGGGGAGAACATGCAAACTCCACGCAGGGAGGACCCGGGAAGCGAACCCGGGTCCCCAGGTCTCCCAACTGCGAGGCAGCAGCGCTACCCATCGCGCCACCATGCCGCCCATTGTAACTCCAAGGAAAAAAATTAATAAATCTAATATGACAGTAAAACATATCACAGTTCTGCCAGAAATTACATTACATCAAAAATGCACACTGCAACACTGGGTGGGTGAGATGTTGTAAAGTCTCTTCTGACAAAAACTTTAAACTTAGTTGACTTTATTCCTAATCACTGAGCTCTGGTGTCACAGTCCACAGATGGTTCCACTCCAACATCCTGTTCCAGAGGTAAGTGACAAGATCTTTTTCTGTTCAATGCTCCTTTTTTCAATTGTTTGATGGCCTTGCACTGACCCAAAAATCATCTGCCCACAAAGTAGTTAGCACTGTCACTAGCCATTCAATGTGTATAGTTTGTGTGTTCTTTTTTTGTTTTCGTGGCTTGTCCTTTCTCTCCGTCAAGGCATTTGATTCTAACTTGACGAGTTGATGTTTCAAATTAGGCAGTTCACAGCCAATAGATTTTCCTGAGCAGCATTTGGATGTGAGGCTCTCCATCTTTCTTAACCTTTAAATCAATATAGCTGTATTCTGTTAGATGCTCAAGATGTTAGAAGGTTTCAGAATGATGCCATGTGAGCTGAAAGGCATATGAGCTTGCATGTTTCACTAGTCATTAGCGAAAGAAGGACAGATTACTTTTTTAAGTTAATATTTATGATAGAGAAGTCTGCACACATATAGAAAAATTCTAGCATGGCCCCAGCAGAATGTTCATGCCAAAAGATCCTGCAAGTAGTAAAACCCAAGTAAACCTGCCATAATTATATGGCACATTTTTGCCACAATTTATGAAGAGAAAATGATTTTAGGTTTATTGAAATTCTAGGTCCTGGTGCAGAAAAAAAAATTCTGCATTTTTGTATATCAGTAATGAAAGTGGAAATACAGTATGTGGCAGTGAACAGCTAGTTTGTCAGAAAGGTCCCAGGTGCCCTCTGCTGTGTTCTCTTGTTCATGAATTGTGTTCAGTTCTTTTCCACCTCATATTCATGCATTACTGAGGTTTGTACAGTCAGCTGAAGAAAGTGTTGCCTTCAATTGTCAATGGACAGAGGGAGGAAGAAAATGCTCTTTTGTCCAATGTGAGTTTTTGGCCCAGTTTTGCAACTTCCATTTTTCTTGATGCCAACATACCAGTTCTTGTCCTGGTACTTGTGGGATTTGTAAGTATTGTAGTGATTCTCTTCTAAAGTTTCCAGGAAGACACATTCGTCTGTTGCAGTCCTCTAAACAAATCCAAAAAGGCATACATTTTAGAAGTAGCCAAAATTAACTTCAAGTTCTTCAATCAGTCTTTAATGCTACAATATTAAACTAAAAGGTTTCCTTTTGTTTTCCAAGGGGTATGGCAGTATAGTAGTTAGGGCTTCTGCCTTCCAGTCCCCCTACCTGGATGTGTTCGGTGTGAAGTTTATATATATATTTAATACCTGTATTTGTGCATTTCTTCTTCAGGTGGCCCAACCTGGAGGTGTTAGTATATGCTTGATTTTGGCCAAATTAAACAAATAAATTTTCCTGTAAATAAAATTCCATGTGTCTGCTTAATAGAATCTCCGGGGATAACCATCCCAATTAAATATAAAGATCTTTTTAATACAGTTTTGGAAGTACTGTGGGAGAAATCAAACAAGATTTTAAAAGATTGTCCACACTCCATATTACCTTACCAGGGAGAATTAACACTGTCAAAACAAACCTCGTCCCTAAGCTGCTATATCTAATCAAGAACATCCCTATATACAGTACATCAACAAATAATTCTTTAAGAAATTAGACTCAACCATTCATCTGGAATTCAAAATGGATGTGTATTCAATAGGCAACTCTACAAAGATCTAAAACAGAAGGTAGCATGGCACTACCTAACTTTCAATTTTATTACTGGACAACAAATAGAAGCACAATGAAATGTTGGAAACTGGTGGAAATCCATAAATTCAGACTGCTTTGGCTTGCAAGTAAAAACCAATTCTGTTCTGAAACTTCTTTGTGTTCCCTGCTCTGCGCTCCGATCAATATTATTGTCAATTTACCAGCATTCTAGCCATACATCAACTACTCAAAATATGGAACCAATGTAGGGTGGATTTCAAGGTAGTGAATCTATTATCGGTTGCACAGTACACAATAATCATCTACTCAATTTGTAACTTATGAAAAACACTAGAGATTAAGACACTTGGAGATCTTTACATAAATTATTTATATATGTATTTCCATTAGAAACGTAATTTTCCACTGGTACATTTTTTCTCCTATATACAAATAAGAAATTTTACTAGAATAAACTTAACTAACTTACCTAATTTTCCACATCTCACACCCATGTTTGTCCCAAAAGTCATGCTGGTTAGTCTTGATGAAGACTCGGACAGCATTTCAACAATTTGCAAAAACATTTCAAGGAATTTACCCTTCAGTGATCCTGGAGATTAGTGGGAATAGGACCATTCAAGTAGCGTCTCACATAAGGAGTGGATGATTCGCTCAACCATGGATAGAATCCACTCTAGTTCTACAGTGTATGGACCAAGCAGTCCATAATTCAACTAAACGTTTTTCATTGATCACATTTATCTCATTTAAAATTGTCAGCCCTGTTTAGGGTGTCTGTCCACTGCAGGGCCCACACACACTGGTCCAATTTAGAGACACCAATTAATCCATCAAGCATATCTGTAGGATGTGGAAGAAAACTAGCGTACCCCAAGTAAACCAATACATACATGGTAACATTTGAATTCTGCACAGATAGTGACCAGGCCCAATGAAAAACATATAAATAAATGAATAAAAGTGCAAATGTTTTGTATATGTTTTTTTTCTATTAATGGTATAGCCGCCAAAAGTTCTGTTATAATTAGTCATATGCTCTAAACTAAAATACTTTATATTCCCAACTAAGATCAATTTCAATTGGCTCTATAGGCCTAATAATTTTCCCAAAATATGTACTTTCCCCATGCACACACTTTCCTCCGTCAAGTCTTACCAGCATGCAGATGTGATATAGAAATTGACTGGGCCCAGAATTCAAATTCATTTCCATTCCTGGACCTGACATATGTAATATTGCAAAGAGTGAAGGTGACAATAATGCAACACAAAATATAAACATGTCAAAATACAGTATATGAATCATTTGAGCAAATGAGGGATACTAATGATAAGGAAAGCATGTATACTTAAACAGTTAACATCCCATAATCTTTAAGGTCAGATATTAAAATGCTTAACAGACTCAGCTGGTTGCCAAGGCTTGAGGAGGAGAGCTCAGGGACTTTGAGAAGGGACTGATTGTGGGGCAAATTGGGCAAACACTTAAGTGATTAGGACTTCTCAGTGGAGAACAGATGTTTATGAGGGTCATTTGCAAGGAAGTCTGTGGGAAAGCCATAAGCAGAGAGGGACCACTGTGGATGAAAGCACACAAGTGTTCGATCATGGTATCTGTGCATTTATTTGAAATGAAGTGAAAGACAAGTGATTTTTTATCTTTTAACTGTAATATTAATCTAAGGCAGGAGCAGGATGTGTCATCAAGAACTTTACAGATGGGGATACAGTTGTGGATGGGGTTGTATTGTGCATTTCCCTTGTTAGTCCAAAAAAGTGCTCTTTTGAGATTAAATTGGTGTAAAGAATATTAGCAGTTGTTTGTGAAGTAGAGTAAAATGATGTGTGGACAAGTGAGTCATCTTTCATTTTGTTTTGAACTAGCGGAGGAGTACACATGCGGTACAGATGTCTGATGTCTCTGTTATTTTGAGAGGGGTGTATTTTATTTGTAAAGGCAAAGTAAATGACAATAAACACAAAGTAATTCTGAGTGATGCGTTTCAATTCTGAATTTTGAATTTGAAAGTTTTTTTCTTGCCAGATAAGAAGGATTAAATAGGATTTTGTGATAAACAATATGCACATATAGTACCTACCGATCCATACAAATGTCCGTCTGCACCCATTGCAAGGAATCTTCCTGATTCTGTCCCTTTGATGGACACCATCCCAAAACCTTCTGCAGTAACCTGAAGCTGAACTGTAACAAGCAGGAAGAAGTCAGAATAATAGAAGTGTTCAAAAAATAGAGATGCCCATCTGCAACCTAGAAGTTAATACAGGGTGTCCCAAAAGTCACTATACACTTCCTTTTTTCTATTACAACCACCTTTACAAGGGAAAATTACCCAGATATGCTGCAGGAGTTTGCTGTGCCACAGCTTCAGGCGAGGAGTGACCTTGCTAATGTCTTTTTTCAACAAGACGGAGCCCCTTCCCACTTTGCCAGGTTAGTCAGAGATTTCCTGAACATCAAGTTTCCTGACCGATGGATCAGTTGAAGGGGTCCCCTCGAATGGGCTCCGCGCTCTCCTGATCTTATACCTTGTGACTTTTTTTTGTGGGGCTATATCAAAAGCAATGTGTATGCCACTAAGCCCCGTAACCTGTCACAGCTTGAGGAAAGAATCCGCACGGCCTGCAGTGAGGTTGGGTAAGAGATGCTGCAAAAGGTTGAAGAGGTGCTCATGTGGAGGTATACAACTAGTCTTCAAGGCGTTGGAACGTGATGGCAAGCCTAGCGAGTAAAACTGCAATAACTCCTTTGTTGATGCTAGAAATATTAATAAACTTAGTTTCTTGTGTAATTTTTAGGAATTTATTAAAAGTATATAGTGACTTTTGGGATACCCTGTATATACGACATGCACTTTGCCTCAGTAAGATAGTGCCAGCTTGATTCATTTTCAGCAGCTTGTAATTTTTAGTAGAAGGTGAATCTCATTTTTGACATTGCTGGAAAGTCAGTGAGATTGCCAATTATAAAATAAAGAGCACTACCATGACTGTTTAGATGGATCAGACTTTCAATGAAACAACAATCACACTTTCCATGTATGCTTTGAAAAGAGTGCCAGTTTTCATCTTAATGAATAAAGCATATTGATTAGGGAATCCATATCTTAATTCACTTCTAATACAGAATTCTAAATGTTAATAAAGTTTAATGCCATCTAAAGATGGTTTTCATTTTCTAATGTTGGGTACAAAATGTACTGAGCCAGCTGGAGCATTTATTAGAAAAGATATATGCAGCTGGAATAAGCGGGCACATGAGTGAATCAGACACGACAAAGAGTGTATCACATTTATTATTTTTCTGTATGTGACACTCATTTCTGCCAGGTTATAAAGCCGTGATTCACACATGGAGGAGAAACGAGAAGAGCTCCAGAGCACAAGAAGCACAGGAGATGGATGAATACATGAAGTGGAAAATCTCAGCCACCAGCTATACTGGCAGTATAAGTTGTAACAACCAGAAGTTGTGTTGTCTGCATTCTAAAACAAATGACGCAAGAAATATTCCAGGATGAGATGAAGTGAAAGCTAAGAATACATTTTGGCTGATTTGAATCTACAATGAGTCAACATATATTTTCTCTTGTGATGTTCCACTTTCAATCAGTCTGTAATTTTATATAGGAACTTTAACAGAATGCACCATCTGTGACAAGGTGCTTTACTACACAAATAACAACACAATACAGTATAAAACTAACAAACTAATGAGCAAAATCAAATTTTAAAACCAGTTACAAATCCATGGATTTTGCTGAAGGACAGTATGGTGGGGTTTTGCAAGTTTAGAGTCAATGGCATCAACAATTCAGAGTAACAGGGATTGTGGAAGAGAGGTGAAAAAGAGAGTGCAGGCAGGGTGGCAGGCAGGTGGAGAAGAGTGTCAGGAGTAGTTTGTGACAGACGGTTATCAGCAAGAGTGAAAGGGAAGGTCTACAGGATAGTAGTGAGACCAGCTATGTTATATGGGTTGGAGACGGCGGCACTGACCAGAAAGCAGGAGACAGAGCTGGAGGTGGCAGAGTTAAAGATGCTAAGATTTGCACTGGGTGTGACGAGGATGGATAGGATTAGAAATGAGTACATTAGAGGGTCAGCTCAAGTTGGACGGTTGGGAGACAAAGTAGAGATGCTAAGGATAGAGCTGCCAGGAAAGAGAAGAAGAGGAAGGCCTAAGAGAAGATTTATGGATGTGGTGAGAGAAGACATGCAGGTGATAGGTGTAACAGAGCAAGATGCAGAAGACAGGAAGATATGGAAGAAGATGATCCGCTGTGGCGAGCCCTAATGGGAGCAGCCGAAAGAAGAAGAAGAAGAGTCAATGGGTTCAAATCCCTGATCACTGTCTGTATCGAGTTTACTCATTTGTGTTTGTGTGGCCTTTTCTCCAGGTCCAGGTACTCTGGTTTTCCTAATGTCTCCTAAAATTGTGCAGGCAGATTAACTTTAAACAAAATTTACCAGGAATCATATGTGTGCGTAATTCTTGTCTTTGATGTGCTGCTGTCATGTCTAAGGTGGGGTCTTTCCTGGTCTCCTACATTCCTGGGATTGACTTCTGCTCACTGCAACCCTGAACTGGATTAAGCCTTGCTTCAAGAACGATGGATGCATAAATTAAAGTTAAACAATGCAACATCTGCATGGTTTAATTCTTTCAGACATTTGTTCATTCATTACCTGAAGCTCTATCCAAATTTAAATTTTTGTCTACCCCAGCATAACTGGGTTAAAAAAAAACACGGTAGTAAACCCCAACAAAAGATGTCAGTTAATAAAGCAAATTTAGAGTTGAAAATCAACCTGTCTTGTAAGTCTTTGAGATGTTTGAGGAAAATTGACAATAATGTACATAATCTCAAGGAGAACATGCAAACTCCACACCGTGACATGTCTCTGCCATGTATGGCATAACTAATTAACGTAAAGAACCATTTTTTGGAACATATTCTGCCAGATATTCACAACAGTATAACTTCAAAGCAATACATAATGCATAAAACCATGATAGGTCCATCCTATTTACCCAGCAGAGTTTGCTTAACAGTGAGTATGGCAAAATTGCTGAAATGTTTGAGAACTTCCTTAGCTGAACTCAGTAAAATGCATTGATCAATGGGAAAGGAGGAACTGAACTAATCTGAGTGGATTATAATGGTGAAGTGTTCTTTCGGTGTTCTTAAAGGCTAGGGAAGTGTCTGACAGCTATGCTGAACTGATTATTGTGGCCAAAAATGTGACCTGAGCTGTGAGGCAGCTGTGCTAAACACTGTGCCACCATGCCTCAAACAATAAAAGGCACAGACAAAATGAATACCACAAACAAAATACAACAAACGCTCACAATAAGTAAAAAAAACAAAAGCATCATTGCACTCGCAGAGTTCTGATATTCAGTGCACTGACTGGCTGTGCCACACAGCATTTTTTTAAAGTCATGCCTCAGCAAGCGTGTGCAATTAGCCATGTGGCGCTGTGGCATCCATATAGCTGTCATGTCTTTTTTGTTTCCAATCTGTCTGTGCAGATGCTTCACACTTTTTTATGTACCCCATAAATTAAAATACAATTTTATTTTGTCTGTTTGTTTTTTAAAATGCAAATCTGGCCCAAGTGAAAAAGTCAAGTAGTGACAAAAGAAGTGCGTGAAGCAGATCAGCTAGCGATGCAAAATGTGAGGTGGAGAACGGTTATATAGGGTGGTCCAGATCTAACTATGCAACTTTTAATGCAATGCAATGCAATAATTGCACAATTATATCTGGACCACCCTGTAGTACACAAGCGTGAAAGTTCTGTACATGGCTGATACAGCTTTGTGATGATATGCTGGCCTCACAAATTATCATGGGGCACTGCTGTCCACACTGCACATTTCCAGGAAAATAATTGGAGAAGAAGGTCACTGGAATACACAGCATATTCATTGTGAAAAACATTTTGGGTAATTTCACAGTCATCACTAGTCCTCTTTAATGTTCTAATGATATTTCTAATTGAATACAGAAAGCAGAAATCTTTTACTATTTACTTTTATGGTCCTGCTCCCATCTTCCCTGTATGCCTAACTAAAGATCCCCAAAACCTCACCAGTCCCTCCTGTGGAAGAAAAGATCTGCAGCTTAGTGGACGTGAGCCACAAGAATGACCTTGCAGTCCCCACCAATGAGTCACTATGTGGCCCTAAGGGGATCCCTGGCCCGTACTCTAACTTGTAAACAAAAAGGAGGAAGAGCTTGTGTTGTAAAGAATATTGGAGTGGTGTTCACTAAAAAGTATGTTTGTTAGAACTGACACATTTATTATTTTAACTTCTGTTCTAACATACTTACCATATTTGTCATTCCTTTCCCTGAATCCATCAATGACACCACTGGGAAGTATTCGCAGGAAGTAACCTCCATTCCAACAGTAGAGATGTCTTGGCTTCTTGTAATTCTCCAGGCTGCAATTCTCAGGTAGAGTCATTAGTACTGTTATGTTGCTCTCAGACATCTCAGCATCCCTCCCAGTGAAGAACTCAGCAAGATGTTTGACAGGTCTGTAATATATGCAGAAGGCAGATGTGCCATGTAGAGAGTGAGCAGCACACTCAGTAACTTCCAGGCCTTCACCGTTGTTCTTATTTAAATCTCCAGTATTCATGAGTGTTTTTCACAACAGTGAATCTGTTTTGGAGAATATATTATGAGTACAGTCCAAAGATTACTAGGACTGGCTAAGTCCTAAATGGGCCAGCCAATAGCCAATGACTTGGTGTAAAAAAACTGAATAGTTTTACTACCAGTAAAAAACAATACGTGGTGTTTACATACTGGTGTTAAAACATCATTTGCTGATTAGTGAAAGAGACTTGCACATGGAATGCATCCGGTGACCTGCTATGGACAGAATCTCCTGTAGGTAGTTCTTAAGTGTGTAAGGCTATTTAAAGGAAAAACATATTTGAATTCTGGGCACATGGACTGACAGCACAAAGAATGCATGCGTCATGTCTTTTAGGTGACTCCTACGTCCTAGTTATTTGACACTTCTATTAAAGGTTCAAGTTCAATTGTATTGTCACATGTAAAGAGTACTATGAAATGCATTGGCACTTTGCAATGCTATGATTGCCAAGTATTACTACTATTGTCAAGTATCAATTTACTGTCAACATGGTTTCAGACAAGGGAGGTCCTGTTTTACTAATATGTTAAAATTGTATAAGAAAGCAACAAAAGGATATGATCAAAGTGGAGCATATGATATTATTTATCTTGACTTTCAGAAAGTATTTGATAAGGTGCCACATGAGAGGGTGGGCATCAAACTAAAAGAAGTGGGAGTTAAAGGTGTTGTGTGTAGATGGGTACTCAGACACATGAAGCAGAGGGTGATGGTGTGAGGAACCTCTTCAGAATTGGCTGATGTTAAGAGTGGTGTTCCACAGTGGTCAGTGCTAGGGCCACTGCTATGTTTTATATCTATACTAGCCAACCCGCGGTGCAGCATACGCCACATAATCAGGCCGCTTTTTTAATGATTTTTAAGCACAGAGAAAAAAATTAACATTTGAGAAATCCGTAATTTAATAAACCACTAAGAAAAGTAACATTGTAACAATGCACGGTACGAACCAACATACAACAGTCCGTGACTGAAAACTGGAGGACCGCCGTCGTGCCTTCTCCTCCCAAAGTGAGGGACGGGGGTGGACGGCGCTTGGGCGCGGAGGGCGGAACAGGAGGAGAGGGGAAGGACGCCCATTCCGCCCCCTCCATCATGCTAGTCTGCTGATTTCTCGTTCAGTATGCACTGCCTGCTCATGTGCCCACCCCCAACTCATCACTTGAGTCGTTTTTGTCTTTGCACAGTCTACATGTACCTGTGAGTCACATTGACTGTTCATTTTCCAAACAGCACCTCATTCACTTTTGTCTCTGGTACAGTCCAAATGCACCTCTGAGCCACGTAGACGTTTCATTTTTCTTTGCGGTTTTGGCTGCTTTTCTATATATAATCCACCAAGTCACCCGACCATGGTAGTAGCGTTTGTACAAAGGGCAGGGACATAATCAGTGCGAGCGTATGACCCTCACTTACTGGGAATTCCTCGTTCGTGGGGAACAATTGCAAGCCCCAGTTTCCAGCACGAATGGGGTTTAACGGCTCACCCACGCCTATCTGCGGCGGGTAGACACACGTTGATCCATTCAGTGTAGCGCGCGTGCAGTTACCTGATGCAGGAGTCTGTATAACATTGAAAGAAGTGTTGTTTCCATGAAATACATTTGAAGCGGTGGCCATGGAGGGCAAATGAAGTCAACGTGGCTCACAGCTGGATTTGGACTGCAGCACAGACCAAAGCAAGTGAGTATGTGTTTGATGAGCTATTTGAGTTGGCGGGCAGTGCTCTGAGGTGCGTTCCGTATCACGTGGGAGGTGGGGTAGATTTTCTGGGCGGGGCTTCGTTGTTCCTTTCCCATGGTTTTCGATGGTGGACGCGGTCGGGTGTCGTAACCGAAAAGAATAATGAAAAGTCAACGTGGCTCAGAGGTGCATGTGGACTCCTAGCACAGATGAAAGCGACTTACGAGGTGGTCGGTGAGTTGTAGCATCCGGGCACATGAGCAGGCAGTGTGAATGCCTAGAGAGCGAGGGTGGATGCGGGCCGGGGAATAAGGAGTGTTGGTGGGCGGGGAAACGTTTTCTGTGTTCCTGCAGGACCATCTAAGAAGACGCATGTTTGTCGCGGATGCGAATTGCTGTATGCTGTATGTAAAACAGTTTGCGATGGTGCACGCAGCCGTGCGTCGTAACCGAAAAATCAACGTGGCTCAGAGGTGCATGTGGACTGCAGTACAGATGAACATGAATGACGGTGTGTTTTCCAAGGCATCGCGTCTGAGTTGGTGGGCGTGGCTCTGCGAGTTGTCGTCGTATCCAATGGTCTTAGAGTTGGTGGGCGTGGCTGTCTTGCGTGCTTTCCATGGGTGGCTACTTGTCGGCAGCTTAGTGAATTATATATATGGATATATAATTCACTAAGCCGCCGCCAGTGCAAGCAAGACACCCATGGAAGCACGCAGGATGGAGCCACGCCCACCAACAGCTGCCACCAGTGCAAGCAAGACACCCACGGAAGCACGCAAGACAGCCATGCCCACCAATTCTAAGACCATTGGATACAACTCACAGAGCCATGCCCACCAACTCGGACGAAGCAACTCACAAAACACGGCATCATTGGATACGACGACAACTCACAGAGCCACGCCCACCAACTCGGACGCAGCAACTCACAAAACAGGGCGTCATTCGCATTCATCTCTATTACACTCCACATGCACCTCTGAGCCACGTTGACTTTTCATTATTCTTTTCAGTTATGATGCACGACCCCCCACCATTGCAAACTGTTTTACACGCCATGGTCTTAGAGTTGGTGGGCGGGTCTCTGTGAGTTGCTCTTGCGAGTGGGCACATGACCAGGCGGTGTGTATGCTTTGAGAACGAGGGTGGACGCGGCAGGACCATCTAAGAAGAGGCATGTTTGTCGCGGATGTGAATCACTGTATGCAGCGTGTAAAACAGTTTGCGAGGGGTTTCCCATGGTCTTAGAGTTGGTGGGCGGGTCTCTGTCAGTTGCTCTTGCGACCGGGCACATGACCAGGCAGTGTGTATGCTTCGAGTGCGAGGGTGGACGCGACAGGACCATCTAAGAAAAATCATGTTTGTCGCGGATGTGAATCGCTATATGCGGTGTGTAGAACCGTTTGCGAGGGGTATCCCATGGTCTTACAGTTGGTAGGTGGGTCTCTGTTAGTTGCTCTTGCGAGCGGGCACATGACCAGGCAGTGTGTATGCTTCGAGTGCGAGGGTGGACGCGACAGGACCATCTAAGAAGAATCATATTTGTCGTAGATGTGTTCCGCCCTCCATGCGCGCCCACCGTCCAGCCCCGTCCCTCGCTCTGGGAGATGGGGGCGCGGCGGTGGTCCTCCCATTTTCAGTCACGGACAATTGTATGTTGCTCTCTCCAGAGTTTCCTTACAGTCGTATCCTCAAACCCACCCTATAAGAAGAAGCATGTTTGTCGCGGATGTGAATCGCTGTATGCGGTGTGTAAAACCGTTTGCGAGGGGTATCCCATGGTCTTACAGTTGGTGGGTGGGTCTCTGTTAGTTGCTCTTGCGAGCGAGCACATGACCAAGCAGTGTGTAT
Organism: Erpetoichthys calabaricus; assembly: GCF_900747795.2. NCBI lineage: Eukaryota > Metazoa > Chordata > Cladistia > Polypteriformes > Polypteridae > Erpetoichthys > Erpetoichthys calabaricus. The sequence goes on from NC_041404.2 coordinate 19,231,516, forward strand.
GCTTCGAGAGTGAGGGTGGACGCGACAGGACCATCTAAGAAGAATCATATTTGTCGCAAATGTGAATCGCTGTATGCAGCGTGTAAAACAATTTGCAAGGGGTATCCCATGGTCTTAGCAGTGTCTACGCTTTGATGTGAATCGCTGTATGCAGCGTGTAAAACGCTGTATTTTATGTTGCCCTCTCCAGAGTTCCATCTTTTCATTCACCTACAGTCGTATCCTCAAATCCAACCCCATTTGGACAACTGTGTCTTTCAGGAAGTGTTCACCCATCAATACATAATTATGCATGCGTATGCTACACTGCGGGTTGGCTACTATATATTAATTATTTAGATAGGAATATAAGTAGCAAGCTGGTTAAGTTCTCAGATGATACCAAGCTAGGTGGATTGGCAGATAATGTAGAATCTGTAAAAATACAGAGGGAAATAAATACAGAGGGACTTGGACTGTAAGAAAATGTAAAGTATTACATGTAGGAATTAAAAATGTTAGGTTTGAATTCACAATGGGAGGTCTGAATATGAAAGTACCCCTTATGAGAATAACCTAGGAGTCATAGTGGACCTGTCACTATCTACATCAAGACAACATACAGAAGCCATGAAGAAGTCTAGAATGTTAGCTTATATAACAAGTCCAAGGAGGTTATGCTAAAGTTTTATAACACACTGGTGAGGGCTCATCTACAGTACTGTGTGCAGTTTTGGCCTCCATGTTACAAAAATGACATGACAGTGCCAGAGAAACTTTAGAGAAGAGTGACTAAGCTGATTCTGGGACTGAGAAGTATGAGCTATGAGGAAAGATTGAAGTGTGCTTTATCAGTTTAAAAAAATGCAGCTGAAGATGTGATATGATTTAAGTTTTTAAATGTTTGAAAAGAATTAGTATAGCGGATCCAACTTTTTACTTTAAAATTTGCTCAACAAGAATAAATAGGCACAGTTAGAAACTTGAGCCCAAATATTAATAGGTTTATCTTTAAATGGAGAACCATAGACACATGGGATAAATTATCAAGTAGTGTGATAGACTGTAGGGCCTTATTGATCTACATTATTATTCTAGACGAATAGGTTGGGTTGAATGACCTGTTCTTGTCAAACTGTTCCTAATTTTCTAATGAGCCCGTTTAAGTCTGCTTGGACCATGTAATAAATGAAAGAGTCTGCAGTTTGTGGACAGGTTGGCTGAGAACATACAGGCAGAAGGAGAACAGAACGAGTTTACTTTGAAAATGTGGGCGTTATGGGCATCTTGTAAGCAAAATGTCCAGAGAGAAAGAGAATGTGAAAGAGGAAATGGTCAGGAGATGTAAGAAGCAACTAAGAACGTGAAAAAAGTATGTCTTAGAATAAGCAGCAGTCAGAATACTGACAGTGAAACACAGAACTCAATGTCTAAGCCAAACACACTAAAGTCAAAGTCAAAATAGCATTGCAAAAAGGTCCTCACACTAACTTATTTACCCTAAATAACACTAATTATTGTTGTTTGCTTCTTTTATAAAAGGTCTGGATGCCAGAAGTTGTACACCGCCATCTTATATAAACAGAATGTCACGACAAATATCTTATGTGGCTAATGGGTGTTCAACTAAAACTGCATTACTGCTGCCGTGCAGAGATGATTACAAAATAGAACTTACCATACTAAAACAAAATGGCATCACCAGAATAATTGCTAAAGACAGATAATGTAAAATCATAATATGAAACCTGCTCTGCAGTCGATGGACATCAGCTCTAAATGTCTGGTCTGGATTGGCTGTGCCTTACATTTAACATCTAAAGGTAGTCTGGCCTAGTGAATAACGTATTGAATTGAAAAAATGGCTTGAGATGGCAGGATGATCCTAAAAACCCACATCTGCCAGACGTGGGCTTCTTTTTCACCTGCCATATAAATACATGAATACATTTAACTAGTAGTTAAAGCAGCATACGTAAGCACTTTGGCTTGTGAACTGAAGTGACATCAGATCTGTTTATATGGCTGTGCAGAGGCGTGAAAGCAGAGAAAGAGCTTTACTGCATATTTGTAACTAAGGAACCATCCATCTGTTGTGAAACTCACTTAATTTGGATGTTGGGAATTTGTTAACTGCCACCTCTCTCCAACATTCATTGGTTTTCAATTCAAAAGCACAATCCCATGAGAAGTGGCTTCCTGTTTGTGATCCGCTTTAATCTTCTTGAGTCATTCATATTTTTACAAAAAATACATGCATTTTGCTTGTTAGATGACTTGATGTGTGGATTATAATAAGAACATAATTGCCCAACAAGAGGAGAACATTCAGCTTATCAAGCTTGTTTGTTTAGCTAATAGCCAAGCTGTTCCAATATGTCATCCTTCTTAAAGGTTGTGAACATTTCTGCTTCAGCTTGGAAGTTTGCTCCAAATACCTGCAACTTTTTCCATAAAAACGTACGGTCTGGTTTCAATAAGAGATGTTGATAATTTGAGATTTTTTTCATGGATGCTTTTGATATTTTTTGTTGTTGTCCAGCGTTGGTCACAATTGGGTCCCATTCTATCAGGAACTGTGTTATTTTCATTCTTCCCAAAAACCAGAGATTGTAAAAATTCATGACCATCACTACAAACTACATGGTGTAAGTACATATAATAAATATCATTTTTGGGTGGAATATTCCTTTAAAATGACCAGTTAACTGGTTTAGTGCTGCGTGCTGGCTGAGTGTTGCACTGCTGTCTCACAATTCCCAGTGTTAAATTCTGGCTGTTGTAGATTTCAGCAGGGTATTCTGTTTTATGCTGGTTGGTGACCCTAAATTGGCTCAGTGTAACTAAGTGTGGGTACACATTTGTCCTAACATGGCTGTTTTCTACAATGTGCACAATGCTGCCAAGCTATGGCTCCCCACAAGCCAATTTTGAAACAAGTAGATTCACAAAAAAGAATGGAAAAGCTTAGAAATGTGGACAATTATATAATACTTAGGGTTCGCCCCCTCCGTGCTTTGCTCGCCAACCCCCCCTCCCCCCGGCCTGCGCTATGCACCAGCCACTTTGTGTCTCTGCCGCTCGCATTGTGAAGATGCGGTCGCTCCTCCGAAAACCCCTCTTAAACGGTGATACAATGGGAAACAAAAAGTTTTTTTTACCTCCTCTTTGCTCGATCAGCTGCTGGCTTACTGCTGCTGCCGTGCCATGTGATCTGCATCTCATGCGGTGCTTCAAATGTTTAAAAGCCTGTACAGCAGCTGTCCTACTCTTGGTCTTTTATTTCCGGCCCCGGGTGAGGTTAAATCTCTTGGCACAAAGTCTTGTCTTGCGGAATGTGAGTTCTTGATATTTTTTAGTTTATAATTTAAAAACGGAATAAGAATCTGAAAATCTAACAACATCACATTAAAGTTCGATACATTCTGAAAAGAATGATACCAAACATATACTGTATATGTACAGTAGATTTTAAAATAAGCCCGATTCAAAGCGTGACAAAAAACATGACATAAAAAGTGACATAAAATTGTTGCACTTTTAGGCTTAGGATTTTATATATTGTCACGCACGAGCGCTTGGGGAGCAGCTTAACAACCCGGTTTGCTTCGCAACAAGTCCTGCAGGGGGACAACGGCAGTGTACTTATCTCTCTCTTTGCTTCCTCAGAATGACCAGGACACCGCCGCCGTAAAGATCACCCGGATGGCTTTAAGAGACACACATTTCCGGGTTCCTTTGTTCCCTCTGCTTACCCATGGATGACATCATACTCCCATACTCCACCATGATTCTCCCAGCATCCCACAGTTTAATTTCTGGTCCTCCACTATAAACTGTCCGTCCTCCCTCCCATCAATGTCTTTTGAGTTTTGGTGAAAAACAATTGACGAAACGTTTTATTTACAGTATACGGGGCTCAAACCCCAAACCTTTATGAGTGTCTTGTGCTCTTTATTTACAATATATAGAGTAGATAATTCACCCACTTAACGAAACTTTACCATCTTTGAATTATTTGTAATCTTAAACAGTCTTCTTTTCTGTTTATCATTTTACTATCAGGCGGCACGGTGGCGCAGTGGGTAGCGCTGCTGCCTCGCAGTTGGGAGATCTGGGGACCTGGGTTCGATTCCCGGGTCCTCCCTGCGTGGAGTTTGCATGTTCTCCCCGTGTCTGCGTGGGTTTCCTCCGGGTGCTCCGGTTTCCTCCCACAGTCCAAAGACATGCAGGTTAGGTGGATTGACGATTCTAAATTGGCCCTAGTGTGTGCTTGGTGTGTTTGTGTGTGTCCTGCGGTGGGTTGGCACCCTGCCCGGGATTGGTCCCTGCCTTGTGCCCTGTGTTGGCTGGGATTGGCTCCAGCAGACCCCCGTGACCCTATGTTTGGATTCAGCGGGTTGGAAAATGGATGGATGGATGGATTTTACTATCAAAGTCCTTCACTATTTCAACCTGTGGCTGCAGACAACAGCTCTCAGTACATTATTGAATGACAGTGCATCTTAAATTTCATATTGAGTTGATCAGTGGCTACTATACTGCTCTTAAAAAATAAGGTATATTACACTTCAATACGGTATCTTTTGAATTCTCGGTACCAAAAACAAAGTCTGTGCATCTGTCAGTAGTCATTAAGTAAATGATGTCTTTCCATCTTGTAATTTACACAGTTAAAACACCATTGCATCGTTGGGGTAAGCCAAAGACATCAGGTAAATCAGGTGAGATGGTCTTAGTTCTCTTCAGTGTTATCAGGATGGCCTTTGCCAGTCCACACAATGAACAACACACACAGTGGTTTGCAGTTGTGTTCTGTACCTCATCTTAAAGGATAAGTTCAGTATCTTTCAAGTCAAAGTTATTTCTTCACAAATGTAGTATATATGCACTTGCTGTACTAACCATCTAAGATGGATTGAAATCTAAATAATCAAAGTAGACCTCAACTTTAACATTTGCAGTGTGTTTTGTTCACATTTTATGATCCTGCTTTAGTACGTATAATTAGAAGAGAAATGACAAGCAGGCCTTATTGTGTTTGTTTGATTCCACTTTTGGGTAATAAGCGCTACTGTGGCAGAGAGCCGGGGCCCTTATCCAGCCTCTACATTGGAAGGACCGGGAGATGGACCGTTTCCAGAGCATTTCCTCCCCTGAAGCGCTAGAAGGCATCCCCCCCTGGAGTGTGGTGGTACCACAGGTTTGAAGCATGGAAGCTCAACCCTGTTTGGGCCCACGGCCTCCACCAGGGGGCGCCTGGAGAACTGTTGAGCCCTTTGCTGCAGCAAGTAGGTCAACAAGTACCTGAAGCGCTTCAGGGTGCCTTATAAAAGGAGCCAGCAGCTGCTGTTCTGGGAGCCTGAGTCGGATGGGAGAAGACGAAGCTCGCCAGAAGGAGCCGAGTCGAGAGAAAAGAAGGCAAAGAAAAGGTTTTGTGCTGACCTGTGCTTGTGACCGTGCTGTGCCGGTGGGAAACGGGTGAAGGCGTTTCCCACGGGAAAGAAAGAAAAATAAACGTGTGTGTGCTTCCACTTGTGTCTAATGTCTGTCTGTTGTGGTGGCTATATGCCCCGTGGTGGGCCGCACTACTTAAAGAAAATCTTTAAAAAGCCAAACATGTACTAATTTTGTGTCTATTGGAAAGAACAGCTAGATAGTGATTCAATAATCGCTACCAGTTAGTATTGCCTACCACAAGAAATGTCTGTTTAGTAAAACTGGCTAAATAATGCAGTGGAAAGTCTGTCTCTTTCAGTCAGGTCACCCATTTAGCAACTACTGTTCACTGGATATGCTAGCCCTTATGTCCTTCTTTCCTTGGGCTTCTTGTCGCCTGTTCATTGGACATTCTAGCCCTCTTAGGGACACCGGATGACATTACACCCTTCCATGGATGGACACTGGATGTTTTGTCATTTTATATATGCACTAGCTGCGCTACTCATCTAAGACGGGTTGAAATCTAATTAATCAATGTAGGCCTCAGCATTAACGTTTGCAATGCTTATGTCTCTGTTATTTGGTATGGGATTGTTAATGTTTGTGATACGCCATCTATCAGAATGACAATGCAATGCATTTTATTACTAAAAATGTTTTGTGATGCACCATCTGTTGGAATGACAGGGACACAGCAACCGACACACAGACAGACACACGGATACTTATCCTTTAATTTGGACTTGCCACGCAAAGTTGTGTTCTAAAATTAAGCATTTTCTATAATTTTCTTTTTTTAAATGGACCCAATGGGGCTTTGGGCATCAGTGGGAAATAAAAGCATAAAAACTTTCCAAACTGATTAAAGAAAACATGCCTTCTGTGTTTCCAACATGGGTTTGTGGCAACTAAAGGGATCCACAAATGATTATTTTATTGCATGTTTCTGGTACTATTTTTCTTAAGGCAAGGACATGTTTTCTGTGTGAACTGGCACATAAATACAGAAGCAAATCAAAACAAAACTGACTATGTGACACAAACAGTTTATTGTGATTTGTCTTTTCAGAGTAAACCATGTCCTGGTGGGGGGTGAAAGGTCATTGGCAAAGAAGACATGCGCTAAGGTGGTGCGCACAGCTGTTTTTTTAATGGCTAAATATCATGATATTGGTGTTTTTTTTATCAAAAGTTACACATATAAGCCTTTTTACAATGTGTGTGTAATTGCAGAATGTGGATGAATGCTCAACATCTGTCTTGGCTTAAAAGATTGACACATTAGGTAAGCTTTTATGTTTTGATTTCTGTGTCTGCTGTGCCCCATAAGGTTCCACTGGCTATGTAGTTTTTAAAAATTATACAAAATGCTTGGGGCGGCACGGTGGCGCAGTGGGTAGCGCTGCTGCCTCGCAGTTGGGAGATCTGGATACCTGGGTTCGCTTCCTGGGTCCTCCCTGCGTGGAGTTTGCATGTTCTCCCCGTGTCTGCGTGGGTTTCCTCCGGGCGCTCCGGTTTCCTCCCACATTCCAAAGACATGCAGGTTAGGTGGATTGGCGATTCTAAATTGGCCCTAGTGTGTGTGTGGGTGTGTTTGTGTGTGTCCTGCGGTGGGTTGGCACCCTGCCCAGGATTGGTTCCTGCCTTGTGCCCTGTGTTGGCTGGGATTGGCTCCAGCAGACCCCCGTGACCCTGTGTTCGGATTCAGCGGGTTGGAAAATGGATGGATGGACAAAATGCTTGACTTTAGAACACAGTTTTGCTAGGCAAATAACTTTGACATGAAAAATAGCAAACTTATCCTTCAGAGAACATGCAATGTTTGTTTTTTTTTTTGCATACCAGTATTGGTTGTTTTGGATTGAAAAAAATAGTTCGGAGTCCATCCATTTGGCAAATGACACTCAAATGGACAGGCATTGATAGCCATCATCTTCAGCACTGCATACTTTGGAAAACTATACAGTAGGCCGACACAGAGTGCTTGCTCACAACACACTAAAAAATCCCCAATATCTCAATAACCCAGGACTAGGACAACCTGCTAAAACAGCTCTGGCTACAGCAGATTTGATCATCTGCATAACAAAACCAATTGTAACCAATATGTGGTTCAATCCAAAATGGCCAAAGTGATTCCACTTTGCTGGCTGAAAGCTCAGATGACCACCGTTTTCAAACCCGTCTAACAGTTGTAAAGCTTCTTTAATTGTGCTGCCTACGATTGACTCCTTGTGTGTTCTCCCTCCCACAATCACTCACTGCAAAGCTTGTTCTGGCTTGTCATGCAGAGCTAGAAAATATTTCCTCATCGCCCACGTACTTTTATCTGTTGGTACTTGTACTGTAACTTTCTTCTAGTTTGTACTTAAAGGGGAAATGCTAGTCATCAGTCCAGGCCAAGACCTTGAGGTGCTCTGGTAAGTCAGACACAGACACAGAAGAGGTGACGCATGGCACTTCAAAGTAAAGAAAGGTACTCACGGCTCTTTTAGCAGGCAGTCTCGCTGGTGCACAACATGGAGGAGGGAGACGGATATGACGTCATGAGCAGATTGTTTCACAGGCTTCGTTTCCAAGGAAACAAAAGACGTTCAATGAGCAGTTTTAACTAGATAAAAAATAAATCGAGAGGGAAACTGAAAATAAAAGCAAAACAATACCATTAAAAGTCCCATCCATTGATCTCCCAGCCTGCCTCCAACACTGGCTTGTGGCTAATGCTACCAGGGGGCTCTAGCCCCTGCAACCCTGAAGTAAACTAAGAAAGTTATATAATGGATTGATGGTTTGATGGTTTTCTGTACTTGCTGAACATCAGAGTCTGTGTCTTTTTCTGGCAGCCCAACTATTGCAAGGCAGACTCTGAGACACACATACAATTAGGCCAGTTTAGAGTTATAACCAAGTAAACCTTCATGATTTTGGGAAAGAACTCAGAGAACACTCTCAAGCATAAGGGAATAGAATGTGCAGCCTCCAAACAGTTTGTATTTCAGATATCTCAGTGAAAATGAAACTGCCCCGGCTAAGTTCCTTGAAGAATAAGTTGTTTCATGCAGACAGACAGACAGTCAAAGACGGCTGTAGCAGTAGGTGTTTTTCACATTATATCTGAATGCACCTAAAAAGTGCAAGTTGATTCCAGGCAATTAACAGTCTCACTCTTTTCCACTATGCATGTCCCATATGTGCAGTTTTTCAGTTTGCCTACCAAGCAGATAGCTACCATAACATCCTTCACCCAGTTTTCTAACAAAAATGTCATTTGCACTGTTTGTCATTTGCAGCATCAGACCGTCAACACACAATTAGCAATAAAGAGAGGGCAAAAATGAGGTACTGGGGAATACGAAACAACTGGAGTGACCAAGGAGATTCAATCCAAGGCTAAGGAGAGTTAGGCGAGATGAAGGAAACTGTGCTGGACAGGATGAGGTGAGGAGCTGGCATGAAGAAATGTGAGTGCATTTGTCAAGCACAAATAGGATTAAGTAAGTCATAAAAATAATTCATGTAAAGGCTCTTTTTGGTGTTTTCGCATCTCAAATATTATGCTATTGCATTAAGGTAATCCATTATTGGGCAGGGTCATATATATGTTTTCAAAATAAAACATTGACCGAAGTTGGGATGGTGTCTTCAATGCCATCCAAATACTGAGGCAGAATGGCTTAACATTTATTTTACATTCATCCTCCTACATGGAGATAGAGTATTTACTGCCATGCGCACTTCAACATGCTATATCTGGTAATATTATGCTGCTTTCAATGAAACATACATTTACACTTTTTAATATTTTATAGTTTATTATTTCTTAACCTTCAAATTTAATCTTCCACTGAGACCCTTTTCTTGTTTGTATGTATTAGAAATTACAGTACATTAAAGCAAACCTTTCTAATTAGCCTTATCTTTCGCCGTTATCTGTCCCTGAGGAAACAGTGGCTTGTGCATAGGAAAACTCAGGCAGCATTTCCAGGGTGTATCAAAAAATTTTAAGGAAATTACCTCTTAATGGCCTTAGCGATTGAAGAGAAAAGGATTTCTCAGATAAGGGATGGAACTTAGCCAGACATAACATTCACACTAGTTCAATATTAACCATACAAGCCACAATGTAACTAAAATTATTCATCGTCCATATATAAAATGTGCCCAGGGCGAGATTCAGCCCACAAGTGATGTCATTAAGCGCCTGCATCACAAGGTCACATGTTCTGGGGATGTCAGCTCTTGGATAGCCTTAGATTTAAAGTGACGTCTAATATGTGGAATACGAGAGAAGATAACACTGTGCAATGGAAACCTCACTGGAATATCCTGAGCCAGACTTACTTGGCTCAACAGAAAGAATCCCAATCCATCTTCCATATCTCAGAAGGAAAGTAACATTTAATATTGTCTTGTCTTGTGGGCGTAGTACAAGACCGGTTGGGAGTGAGTTACATTTTAAAATGTGGGGGTCTGTGAATCTTACAATGTGAATTTGTGCTCAGGTGAGGTAAACCTGGAAAGCTTCCACAGGACTGGGCAGAATGGCAGCAAGTGTAAAATACGATTAGGGTGAGAATGACTCTGTGGGTGTGGTAAAATGATTAACTGGGATGCAAGACTTGAGAAAAATCGGAAGACTAGTGATTGTATGATGTGGATTTGTGGAATACAGTGGAAATGGCCCAGGACTGGGCACTCTATTAGCAGAGGCAGAATAAGATTTGGATTGGACTTATGCTATGGATGTGTTATAGGAAAAACAGAAGGCCACGTTATTGGAAGATTACTGGAGGTGGGGGTGTGGACATTATGGTGTGGGTTTTGGCAGAATGGGGAACTGGGCAAGGTGGCAGAGGATTGGGCAATTTAGAGACAGGTGTAGTGTAAAATGTGGTTGACAGGTGAAGTTGTTACTTTCCACATCTATAGTGCAAGTTATGGGAAGAATAAGGGGACTGTGGATGTCACGGACTTGATGACACAGACAAGTTTTGGAGCACAATAGAAATGGGAAAGCTGGCATTAGATTGGACAGCATGGTGCAAAGGGTATAATACATTTTAGCCTGGATTAGTACTATGGATCTGATACTGGTCAGGCCAAGATGTGCACTGACAATATGATGAGGACCAAGAGAGCACGTGGAATGACCAGATAGAGAGACAACTAGATATGAAAGGCACTATATAATAAGATGTGAAATGCACGATAGATAGATAGATAGATAGATAGATAGATAGATAGATAGATAGATAGATAGATAGATAGATAGATAGATAGATATGAAAGGCACTATATAATAAATAGATGTGAAATGCACGATAGATAGATAGATAGATAGATAGATAGATAGATAGATAGATAGATAGATAGATAGATATGAAAGGCACTATATAATAAATAGATGTGAAATGCACGATAGATAGATAGATAGATAGATAGATAGATAGATAGATAGATAGATAGATAGATAGATAGATAGATAGATAGATATGAAAGGCACTATATAATAAATAGATGTGAAATGCACGATAGATAGATAGATAGATAGATAGATAGATAGATAGATAGATAGATAGATAGATAGATAGATAGATAGATAGATATGAAAGGCACTATATAATAAATAGATGTGAAAGGCACAATTTAATAGATAAGTGCTGCTTCAGTTTGTCCCTCAAAAACTGTGTCTCTGCCCAAATTTTTTTCACCAGCTGCCACCACACATATCTCTAACAGGATGAATTGGCTTTTGATTATAAACTTGGCTGTATAGAACACCGTTAACTGTTACAGTGGTCATTGATCTAAGGGGACACACTGATGCAGCTCAGTACTTATTGTTAACTGGCAGTTAGTTTGGGGAAAAAAATAAGAAATTTAAATTTCAGAATATGAACAAGCAAATCAATTAAAATGACGGCAGTAAAGTAGTTCTACTAGCAGCAGTAAACTGGCTACTAAATAAGACCGCAGTTGGAACAAAAACCAGAAGCCACTGCAGCCGTCCAGGCCCTGAATTTGAAATTGCAGTTCTCTGGGTTGTTGTGGAACCCCAGAGGTTTTTTTCTTCATTGGAGTTTTTTCCTCTCCCCAATGTCCATCTGCCCCTTAGTATAAGTAATTCAATTGGTCATTTTTTTTGTTTGTTTGTTTCCACTTACTATCATTTGTGCATTAGAACATGCTATATAAATTAATGTTGCTGTTGTTGCACCAATGCATCAGGCCAAAACAAATCGTCATCAACTTCATGCTCACTAGGAAAGACATTTTGTTTGATAACGTTTGCTTCTTGGTGTTGGTAAGAATTGAAAAACCATTATCAGCAATTGCAAATTAAATATGCATACTGAGATTTTTAGAAAAAGGTGCCTCCCTGACACAGAGGTTGTGCCATTGAGCCTTTACATCCAATTTGTACATCTTTACAGTATACTAAAAGACAAAACATTACAACAACATGCAGATGAATCAGACCATCAAGAATCACGTAATAGATACAACAATATGCTTCAAAATTAATCCAAAGAAAACAAGATACTTTTAAAATATATATAACTTTTTTCCCAATGTTCACCCAAGTTTTACTTAACTCACTTCGGATTCCCCTGCACAGGTTGTCTGATTTGCTGTCCTCTTTATTCAATAAGTCAGTTTAAAAGCAGTATCATTTGCCTTGATTATGTTAATTAATTTCTACTTTGTTTTTGATGTATTTTCACAAATCTACTCCCTCATATGTCCTAGTTCTGTATTTAGTGAGAGGTATCATCTCCTCTTGCGTTTTACCTTGAGAGCTGTTGCTGAGCTCTGTGCCTGAACTCGGTGAGGAGAGCTGTGCAAGAAAAAGTAGTTTGTATGTTTGTGTTGTATTTCTGAGGTGGATAGATGATAGATGGGACATCTAGCTCTGTGAAGAGGATTACTTGTGTTCTGTTTAGTGTATTGTATTTACTGTACCCCATTTTTTGACTACAATTGTATGCCCAACCTACCTGGAAGGGGATCTCATTCTGTATTGCATTTTTTAGAAGTCTGGGAGTTTTTTCTTATCTTCTTAAGGAGTCAAGGCTGGGGAGATGTCAAAAAACAGGGCCTGTTAAAGCCCATTGAGGCATGTGACATTGAGCTATGCAAGAAATAAATTGTCGTTGTTTTCCAAGACTTCATGAATTTTTTTTCGCTTTAAAACACAAGAACAAGAACAAGTCGAATGTGTTCACTCGATGATTGTGTTCGCAAATACGGGAAACAAGATTTGAAAGTTAATTTGAATTTAACTTTAGCCAATTTGTAGGAGAAAAACCTGAAAAAATTAAGAGGCAGAAAAATTTAGATATAAGCCCTTCTGGGAGTCCACCAAATACAACTGTCAATGGATTAGGAGGGATTGTGACGCCAAGGCTGTCTGAGAGGCATTTAAAGATTTTGGTCCAAAATGACGTTAATTTGCTGCAGGCCAAAACATGTGGCCTGTGAGGTGGGAGCTCAATTGCAATATTAGCAGTTTGAATCTTGCCCTGGAAACATTTTGGACAATTTTAAACGAGATAGATGTGCTCGATATATAATTTTGAGTTGAATAATTGTATGCTTTGCGCATATGGAGCTCGAGTGAATTCTGTGCATTGCTGCCTTCCACTCCTTTTCCAAACAAACTGTGATTGCCTTTACTGCACTATTGGCACGTAGACTTATTTTGCTCAACTGGAAGAATCCTAACTCTCCTATTCTAAGTCAGTGGGTAACTGATGTTATATGCTGTTTGAAACTGGAAAAAATCAAATTCTCACTTAGAGGATCTGTACAAAACTGTTTCAAAACCTGGCAGGATCAAATAAATAACATTTTAGAATAAGCATTTACATTGAGGAAGCAGGTTCTCTCACCTCTTTTACTCCATTTATCTTTATTATTTTATCTATTCATTTGTCTTTACTAGCATAAAGTTTTACACTGCTGGCCTAACTCGCTTTCTCTGTGGTGGGGGATGATTCATTTTGAACCTTTTTCTTTTTTCTTTTTTTAAATAAAATTAAAAGAAAAAAAAAAGAAAAATTTAGATATGCCGTTTTTAATTTTTCTTGATGCTTTAGAACATCCTGTATTGTCTGTTGGGTGTCAGGAACCTCAAGAATAACCTCAAATGTTTTAACCAGGCTATTTCATAAATGGGCGGCACAGTGGTGGTGCTGCTGTCTCGCAGTAAGGAGTCCTGGGTTCACTTCCCGGGTCCTCCCTGCATGGAGTTTGCATGTTCTCACCGTGTCTGTGTGGGTTTCCTCCCACAGTCCAAAGACATGCAGGTTAGGTGCATTGGTGATCCTAAATTGTCCCTGGTGTGTGTTTGGTGTGTGTGTGCGCGTCCTGTGGTGGGCTGGCGCCCTGCCCGGGGTTTGTTTCCTGCTTTGTGCCCAGTGCTGGCTGGGATTGGCTCCAGTAGACCCCCGTAACCCTGTAGTTAGGATATAGCGGGTTGGATGATGGATGGATGGATGGATATTTCATAAGCTCCTGGGCATAGTCTATTAAGCTTTGAGCATTTGTGATTCCTACTAGTACCTTCTATTTAAGCTGACTGGAATTGAAAGCAAATGTGTACTATTAAAACCCCTAAAATATATACATAATGATTATATACAGCAGACAGGTACATAAAACATGGAAAAAGTATCTCCATTACGCAAGAATATTTATTTTGCCTCTATCCACCATTAAGTGCCTACTTCAAAGTCTTAAGTCTTGAAAAGAGGCTGATTTTTTTTCTCTTTTTTCAATAAAACACGTTAAACAGATACAACATCCATCACTGGAAAAAATGTAACCATTTCAAATAAATCCAAAGTCTCTGGTGAGATGCTACATACTGTAGATTCAGAAAGTATTCAGACCCCATCACTTTCTGCATACATTATGGTTTTGCAGATTTCATTTTAAATGGATACATTTGCCACTTTTCTCCATTAATCAACACTCGGTAACCCATAACGTCCAAGTGAAAACACATTTTTAGAAAGGTTTAAAGATCCAAATAACATCACCAGGTGGCAGCATAGACCTTTTTTTGCCTCAAGATTTTTTTTGAGGTAAGAAGTTTGAAGTTTGCATTTGTTAACTGACCTTTTATTAACTTAGTGAAGATCAAGGACAAATAAGTTAAATGATTTGAATGGAAAAATCTTGACCTTCCTAGGTTTGTAAGATGGTCAGTGTGGCTTCGTGGCTGGCTAAGACTTTGGACTGGAAAGTACCTGATAGTCACTGCTGTGTCATTGTCTGACCTGGAGTGAGTTGTTTAATGTCCCAGTGCTTCAAACACAACAGCAGTATTTTACAGCCCCTTGAAAGAGTTTTATTTTTAAAAGACGATTCCACTGTGAGCATGGGATAGGTGCTGTGTAAATGGAAAGTATGTAAAAAGAGGTTTGTTGTTCTGTTTGAAGGTGACCCTCACATTCAAGAGCTTTCTCATTCCATCCTGCCTTATGATCTCCATTATATAACATAACTTTCTCAAAAATATGCAGTACATTCTAAGACCCATACTTCCATCATCAAAAACCCGCCTTTCCAGAGCAGGATATCGGGAATGCTAGAGTCTGTCCCAGCCAGCATTAGGTGTACGGCAGGAAGGATCCCTGGTGGGGTGCCAGTCTATCTTAGTGTGAACACATTCCCACACAAACACACACTAGGGCAAATTTAATATCACCAATCCTAATACCCACTTAATCCAATTCAAGGTCAATGACAGCACTGGGAAACAGCCCAAGCCCACTCCCACACACACCCATTTTCAGATGGAGACCATTTAAATTCACCAAGTGGCCTAACCTGCATGATGTGAGAAGAAAACAAGAGTACCCAGTGGAAAACCCACACAAGGAAAACATACAGACTCCACCCAAACCATAACCAGGGGTGGGATTCTGCTAACTATTGGGCCATCTTGTCATGATCCCCTTTAGTGTGATCAATTATCCACCGAGTTTAGTGCAAACTCACAGTGATGTCTACAATTCATTCCAAAATCTATCACAGGTGAAGGAATCAAGCACACTTGGTGTCCTCCATTACCAGCACTGGAGTCCTACTCGATAGTACTCTTAACTGTCATGTTATGGCACCAGTCAAAACGTCTTTTAATTACTGCGGGTGTCTGACCATTCACACATTCAAAACACCTGTGTCATACTGTTACTAAACCTCATTGCTGTTTTCTATTCAGTACTTCTAGCTCTATAAGGAACCGAGCTGTGAAAGATGTGCAGCAGGTTAGGGCGATAAAGGATAAAGATGGAAACGTACTCACAAGCGAGGAGAGTGTGTTGAGCAGATGGAAAGAGTACTTTGAGAGGTTGATGAGTGAAGAGAACGAGAGAGAGAAGAGGTTGGATGATGTGGAGATAGTGAATCAGGAAGTGCAACGGATTAGCAAGGAGGAAGTAAGGACAGCTATGAAGAGGATGAAAAATGGAAAGGCCGTTGGTCCAGATGACATACCTATGGAACCATGGAGGTGTTTAGGAGAGATGGCAGTGGAGTTTTTAACCAGGTTGTTTAATGGAATCTTGGCAAGTGAGAGGATGCCTGAGGAGTGAAGAAGAAGTGTACTGGTGCTGATATTTAAGAATAAGGGGGATGTGCAGAACTGTAGTAACTACAGGGGGATACAATTGATGATCCACAGCATGAAGTTATGGGAAAGAGTAGTGGAAGCTAGGTTAAGAAGTGAGGTGATGATTAGTGAGCAGCAGTATGGTTTCATGCCAAGAAAGAGCACCACAGATGCGATGTTTGCTCTGAGGATGTTGATAGAGAAGTTTAGAGAAGGCCAGAAGGAGTTGCATTGCGTCTTTGTGGACCTGGGGAAAGCATATGACAGGGTGCATCGAGAGAAGTTGTGGTATTGTATGAGGAAGTCGGGAGTGGCAGAGAAGTACGTAAGAGCTGTACAGGATATGTACGAGGGAAGTGTGACAGTGGTGAAGTCTGTGGTAGGAGTGACGGATACATTCAAGGTGGAGGTGGGATTACATCAGGGACTGGCTCTGAGCCCTTTCTTATTTTCAGTGGTGATGGACAGGTTGACAGACGAGATTAGACAGGAGTCCCCGTGGACTATGATGTTTGCTGATGACATTGTGATCTGTAGTGATAGTAGAGAGCAGGTTGAGGAGACGCTGGAAAGGTGGAGATATATAGAGATATATAGAGAGGAGAGGAATGAAGGTCAGTAGGAACAAGACAGAATACATGTGTATAAATGAGAAGACGGTCAGTGGAATGGTGAGGATGCAGGGAGTAGAGTTGGCGAAGGTGGATGAGTTTAAATACTTGGGATCAACAGTACAGAGTAATGGGGATTGTAGAAGAGAGGTGAAAAAGAGAGTGCAGGCAAGGTGGAATGGGTGGAGAAGAGTGTCAGGAGTAATTTGTGACAGACAGGTATCATCAGCAAGAGTGAAAGGGAAGGTCCACAGGACGATAGTGAGACCAGCTTTGTTATATGGGTTGGAGACAGTGGCACTGACCAGAAAGCAGGAGACAGAGCTGAAGGTAGCAGAGTTAAAGATGCTACGATTTGCACTGGGAGTGATGAGGATGGACAGGATTAGAAATGAGTACATTAGAGGGTCAACTTAAGTTGGACGGTTGGGAGAGAAAGTCAGAGAGGCGAGATTGTGTTGGTTTGGACATGTGCAGAGGAGAGAAGCTGGGTATATTGGGAGAAGGATGCTAAGGATAGAGCTGCCAGGGAAGAGGAAAAGAGGAAGGCCTAAGCGAAGGTTTATGGATGTGGTGAGAGAGGACATGCAGGTGATGGGTGTAACAGAACAAGATGCAGAGGACAGAAAGATATGGAAGAAGATTATCCACTGTGGCAACCCTTAATGGGAGCAGCCGAAAGAAGAAGAAGAAGGCAGTGTTCCAGCACAGATCAAATGTAATTCCCTTAACCATCACATGGCTCACTTTCACTGGATTTCTGACTGATATCCAAAAACCAGCTCAGATTAAGACCCCCCACAGACCTTTGGATGACTTAGGTCCATAATAAAAAGTTAACCATACTTTAAACAATATGGTGCATGGACAGCCAGTACTTTACTGTATTTCCCACTATTGTATTCAGTGTACAGAAGCTCAATCATTTCATTAAGTTTACATCGTTTCATCATTCCATTCGTAGGAGAAAAGGTCCCTTGCCATCATAGGCCCCTGGACATGCTTCAAGAATGCCCTAATGGTAGAGCCATCCTTATCCAAACATCCCCAGAATTACAACAAGCTGCTAATTTAAACACTCCAGCCTGTCAACCATCCTGCTTGGCTCTTGATAAACTGCCAGACACCTGAAATCCTCCCTCTGTTTTCTACATTTTGCTTAAACAGTCTAAAGTAAGCTCTTCTTCATCTTTATGGCTTGTAGCCAACGGAACTCTTGGTTTAGGTTGGTCCATAAGCCCCATCATGATGAAGAGCCCACTTTTCCTCTGGGAGTTCAGGCAGTTTGAACAGTGTCTAGTGCTCCACCACTCAACTCTTACTTGTATGTTCTCCATTCCTTCACTCATGTCTGGATATAATTAATAATAATAATAATTCTTTGCATTTATATAGCGCTTTTCTCACTACTCAAAGCGCTCAGATATGTGTAAGTCATTTCTGGCATTTGTCATGTGCTCTCATATTTTGGGGAATTTAATAGTCCTGCCTTAAAGATCCTTGGACATAAATGCAAATCCTGGCCTGGACTTTGACTGTATGGAGTTGTACATTCTCCCTGTATCTGTATGTGTTCTGCTGCCATTTCACAGTTAAATTGAATGAACTGTCAACTGTAAATTCACCCAGAATACTCAAGTGTAGGTGGCGTCTCATCTTGCATTTCAGCAAATGCTGCCAGCATAAGAAACCAGCCCTCCATCACTGTTACTGCAGAATGAGTAAGCACATTGAACCTTGTGGCTTTGGATTTGATTGTTACTGTATATATTCTGTTGTGTCTTGTTACAGTACATGCTGTCAAAGATGTTGGACATACAGTGGGTTGAGAAACTGTGTATTCTGAATGCTTCACTTTGCATTGAAGACTTAATTTTAAATGGATAAATTTGACATTTTCTCCCATCAGTCTATGCTTGGTAACCCATGATAGCAAAGTGAAATGTGTTTTCAAGAATGTTTGCAAATTTATTAAAAATCAAAAATTGAATTTTCTCATTCATAAAAGTATTAAAAGCCTTAGCTCAGTACTTTGTAGAAGCCACTATGACAGCAGTTACAGCTTTGAATCTTCTTAGGTAAGTCTCTACAAGCTTTACACACCTACCATAAATGCTTGATTGATGGAGAGCTACAGAGATGGTCATCCTTCCAACAAGGTTCTCCCATCTCAGCAGAAGACTTCTGAAGCTCTGTTAGGGTGACCATTGGGTTCCTACTCACCTCCCTGACATGGCCCTTTTTGCCTGGTTACATATTTTGGCAACTCTAGGAAGAGTCCTGGTGGTTCCAAACTTCATTCATCTCACAATGTACTCCTGGGAACATTCAAAGTTTTAGAAATGGTTGCATAAACTTGCCCTGATCTGTGCCTCAGCATAGTTTTATTGCAGAGGTCTGCAGAGAGTTCTTTGGATGCTATTGCTTGCTTTTGTCCTGACATGCAGTGTGAATTGTGGGTCCACAATTCCCATTATACCTTGCAGGTATCCATGTGGAAGTCTTGGTCTGGTTGTGCTACCATCTAGCATATCTGGGAAGCCACTGCTCCAAATACAATATCTCCCCCTGTTCTTTAATTACATTGGCCTCCCAGCCGAGTAATGAATCACTGTGACCACAGGGGGCGCCCTGACTCCAGACACAACCCACCACAGACAATTCCAAGTCTTTTTAAATAAAGGTTTATTAAAAGCAATACCTTTTCCAGGCTTCAAATCAATAATACAGCACTCACCACCTCTTCCTTCTTCCACCACAAGTATCATCTCATTCCCTCTCAACTCCAGCTCGCTTCTTTTATGCTGGACCCGCGAGTACTGCCGGGGTTACGGTCTTACGTACTGGGAGTACTTCTGGGTCAGACGGAAGTCCTCTAAAACTTGGAGAACTAATAGTGCCCCCTGGCAGCACTCACAGATACTAATAGGGTTGCCCTTCAAAACACCAATTCCAGGCCACCCTGGAGCCAAACCAGAGAAGCATGGCCCCCTTGTATACTGGGGAAAGAATTGTCCATCCATTATTTGTTTGTCCCGACTGGGATAGGAATCTACTATTAACCTGGCCAGTCCATCCAGCACGACATATGCAATATATATATATATATATATACTGTACATACAGTGCATCCAGAAAGTATTCACAGCGCATCACTTTTTCCACATTTTGTTATGTTACAGCCTTATTCCATAATGGATTAAATTCATTTTTTTCCTCAGAATTCTACACACAACACCCCATAATGGCAATGTGAACAAAGTTTACTTGAGGTTTTTGCAAATTTATTAAAAATAAAAAAATTGAGAAATCCCATGTACATAAGTGTTCACAGCCTTTGCTCAATACTTTGTCGATGCACCTTTGGCAGCAATTACAGCCTCAAGTCTTGTTGAATATGATGCCACAAGCTTGGCACACCTATACTTGGCCAGTTTCGCCCATTCCTCTTTGCAGCACCTCTCAAGCTCCATCAGGTTGGATGGGAAGCGTCGGTGCACAGCCATTTTAAGATCTCTCCAGAGATGTTCAATCGGATTCAAGTCTGGGCTCTGGCTGGGCCACTCAAGGACATTCACAGAGTTGTCCTGAAGCCACTCCTTTGATATCTTGGCTGTGTGCTTAGGGTCGTTGGTTCATCTTTCAGCAGGACGTCGCCCCAGTCTGAGGTCAAGAGCGCTCTGGAGCAGGTTTTCATCCACGATGTCTCTGTACATTGCTGCAGTCATCTTTCCCTTTATCCTGACTAGTCTCCCAGTTCCTGCTGCTGAAAAACATCCCCACAGCATGATGCTACCACCACCATGCTTCACTGTAGGGATGGTGCCAGGTTTCCTCCAAATGTGACGCCTGGCATTCACACCAAAGAGTTCAATCTTTGTCTCATCAGACCGGAGAATTTTCTTTTTCATGGTCCGAGAGTCCTTCTGGTGCCTTTTGGCAAACTCCAGGCAGGCTGCCATGTGCCTTTTACTAAGGATTGGCTTCCGTCTGGCCACTCTACCATACAGGCCTGATTGGTGGATTGCTGCAGAGATGGTTGTCCTTCTGGAAGGTTCTCCTCTCTCCACAGAGGACCTCTGGAGCTCTGACAGAGTGACCATCGGGTTCTTGGTCACCTCCCTGACTAAGGCCCTTCTCCCTCGATCGCTCAGTTTAGATGGCCGGCCAGCTCTAGGAAGAGTCCTGGTGGTTTCGAACTTCTTCCACTTACGGATGATGGAGGCCACTGTGCTCATTGGGACCTTCAAAGCAGCAGAAATTTTTCTGTAACCTTCCCCAGATTTGTGCCTCGAGACAATCCTGTCTCGGAGGTCTACAGACAATTCCTTTGACGTCATGCTTGGTTTGTGCTCTGACATGAAGTGTCAACTGTGGGACCTTATATAGACAGGTGTGTGCCTTTCCAAATAATGTCCATTCAACTGAATTTATCACAGGTGGACTCTAATTAAGCTGCAGAAACATCTCAAGGATGATCAGGGGAAACAGGATGCACCTGAGCTCAATTTTGAGCTTCCTGGCAAAGGCTGTGAATACTTATGTACATGTGATTTCTCAATTTTTTTATTTTTAATAAATTTGCAAAAACCTCAAGTAAACTTTTTTCACGTTGTCATTATGGGGTGTTGTGTGTAGAATTCTGAGGAAAAAAATGAATTTAATCCATTTTGGAATAAGGCTGTAACATAACAAAATGTGGAAAAAGTGATGTGCTATGAATACTTTCCGGATGCACTGTATGTGTGTGTGTGTGTGTGTGTGTGTGTGTGTGAGCATTTCCAACTGATGTCCAGTCAATTCAGTTTGCCACAATTGGACTCCAATCAAGTTCTGGGCACATCACAAAGAGAATTAAAGCATACAGGACACACCTGACCATGATTTGGACTGCTACAGCAAAGGGTCTGAACACTTAATGAATGAAGGATTTTAGTTTTTGATTTTTAATTCATTTGCAAACCTTTCTGAAAATGTTTTTACTTTGTCATTATGAGTTATTGGGTGTCAACTGACAGGCAAAAATAACATGTTTTATTCATTTAAAATTAAATGAACAACACAATAAAATGTGCAGAATGTGAAGGGGACTGACTATTTTGTGAATCTACTGTATATAATAAAGATTTTTAACAAATTTCTTGTATTAAAAAAAAAATATTTGGAATAAAGAGCCCCAAAGGATTGCATTCAGCTTTACGTATAAAATTGCATTACAGGTATAGAAATGTCTCATGCAGCAACGCCGTTATTAGGTATTTAAAGTAAATTCTTAGACTGATTTGGTTATGTGAAATGTGCACAAGTGCAGCTCCTGAGCCATAGGGAACTGAAAATAATCTTTATTTTAACAATCTATCCACCGGGAGCCAAAACCTATTGTGGCAAAACACAAAGTGCAAGGCAGTAATTAAACGAGTAATTAAATAAAAAAAGGGTAATTAAAAGGGTGACATGTACATTCATTTTAGTTGATTAATAATGAGATTAAAAAACACATATATTTTCAAATCTACATAACTCAAGTCAGAGTTATGGTGAGTGAATGCAGCTTTTCAGGGTCCTACCCTGGAGAGGGCGTTCATCACAGGGTGGACACACAGACAGGGGCTCAGTCCCCTGCTCGTTATAAGACTCGGATTCTTCCTGTCATCCCCCAGTCTGTTTTCCAACATTTTCCCTTTTTTTCCATTCAGTTTAACTATATTTTTGTAAAGCTCTGTAGGTCCTGAAATGATCTGAGGTACATGAATTAATTCATTCTAATGTAGTTGTCTCCTCAGTTATCTCGGTCCATTCGAACATTTAGCGGACGAGATGAAACACTTTATTCCAAGCTATTTGGAGTACAGAATCAACCACACCTATAGGATTTATTGGAGTTACCATGGACCTGCATCCCTGCGAGACACTTTTCACACATCATGGAGTCCAGCCGTGAAAATGTAGGCTGTTTTGAGGGTAAGTGGAGTGCTCATTCTCTGTTAGCTAAGTGTACCTAACAAGGTGGATGCGAGTTACTCATGATGGTGTAATACGGCGCTATATAGCGCCCGACCCGGCACAGACTCAGACAGAGGCACGTACTTAAATAAAGCACACTCCTTTATTTTTCTTCAGCCGTGGGGCACGCCTTCCCCGTGTCCCACAGGCCCAACACAGTCCCGAAACACTCACAAACCACAACACTCTTCTCTTCTCTTCCTTTCTTAACCACCACTCCTCCTCAGGCTTAGTCCTCCTCCTCCTCCTCCCGACTCTGGCTCTCCCGAGTGGTGGTGGCTGGCCTTTTTTATACCCCACCCGGAAGCGTTCCAGGTGCTTGATTATCTGGTCCTAATTGACCTTCTGGGTGGGGCTGACGAGTCGACCAGCTGGGCTGCAGACGTCATGCAGCTCCCCCTAGCGGCCATCCGAGCCCCCAACCAGGCTGTGGAGGACTCCATCTCCCATGGAGCCCTGCACCAGGTTGGGGAATCATCGTCCACCAGGGAGGCTGCCACCAAGCGTCCCGGGGGAGGTATTGAGCTGCCCATGGTGGCTCCCCCGGAACAGATGCAGCAGGGGCATCCCTGCTAGGCATGGGACCCGGCTGTCCTTCACAATGGTAGGGAAATGAGAGGACACTATTTTACAGTCTAAATCATCTTCTAGTAATGCAAACTGTCTATCCATCAATTTTCAAACCAACTTAATCCAGTTTTGGATTGCAGAGATACTGTATTTGAAACTAACCATTTGTAGAAATACCAATAAAAACTCTGCATGTGGCTCTGTGTTAGGCAAAGTGGATGCTCTAAGGCTAGGGATCTGCACTGGCAATCGGAAGGTTACCGGTTCCAATCCTGTAAAATGGCTCTGTTGGGCCCTTGAGCAAGGCCCTTAACCTGCAATTGCTAAGCGCTTTGAGTAGTGAGAAAAGTGCTATATAAATGCAAAGAATTATTATTATTATTATGTCCAAACCAGGGAGTGTTGTACTGTCTTCACAAGTTCTCCATTACAAATCTCAGTGTTGTTGTTTTAAGGTGGCACAGACAAAACCCTTCCATGAAGGTGTACTTTAGGGCAGTTGACCTGCAAACATTTCCCTCGATTACGGTGATAGTTCTATTGTTTTTTCTTTCCCAGTTGTCTTTATTTTCAAATGTAACTGGGCAATTAATTAGTGATAGCTGTTCTACTTTAGCATCAAGATTTTTCTTTAATAAATATTTTGAGAAAACCCATTACTTCAAAAACAGGAGTGAATTACAAAAGCAAAGAAAGATCTTTCTAGCTAGTCTTGTAGACATAAAGAAAAACTTACAATTTGTTGCAGAGTGCCAATGTTCTTATCATCCAAAACGAGTATTTGCCTTCACGGCTCCAATGTCCGGCTTTTGCTGGGTTTGCTGCTGTTAATCACAGAAGAAGTCCTGATTAAATTTCAAACTTTTTGCCTAGTCTTATCCCATATGAACTTAACTTTTTTTAAACTTTTATTTTTTTATTTAGTATGTAGCATGTTTCATATGCCTTCGTTTGTTAATCCAGATGTGGAAGCTCTCTGTTTCATTTCTTGCAAAGCAAAGCAGAATCATCAACTTCATTAGTTTTTGGTGGCAGTTCACCTCTGAATGCATCTGCTATGAAGGGAGTGAATTCCAAAGTGCTGGCTGTCACACTGGGCTACACCGATGTGGAATGGCACCCCTTAGTAATTGTCCCTTTTCCTGTGTCCACCTTCTTGACCTGCTGTTCACTGTTGAACTGCACTGGACAAGTAATACAGTAATGGATCCTGTTTTTTACTTGACACGCTTCTGAAAGTTTAATGTTGTTACATCTCTGAAATGATCATCTTTAATTTTTACAAAACAAAATGAAAATATCTTGAAGACACCAAATATCAAGAGGGATGCAGGGTAATGGATTAAGCCAGTGGCACTTAGGCTCAGTCCTGGGGGTCCGACAGTGGCTGCAGTTTTTTGTTCTAACCAGTTTCACCCTCAGTAAGTCTTTATTCCTCTAATTGTTCTCATTGTTTAATTTGCTGGTCTGCCTTTTTCATTCTCCTCTTATTCTGATTTAAGAAAAGTGCATAAGTATGAGATAATAAGTTTAGTAATTTTTATATTTTTGCCACAACACTTAAATCTGTCATTTTCCTGTTAAATAACCTTTTCTACTCCCTTCAATTAATCTAAATAATGATGATTAATGACAACCAGAGCAGATATGAAGGCAAACACAAGTGACACTTAATGTGGAAAGGCTGCAGCTCCTTCATGTCAGACCCACTAACAATTAATGGCTTAAATAACAAGAACACCTGAAAAAGTCTTAAAAATGATAACTAAAAAACATTCAATTATATCTGTGTGATTTATAGAAATTCTTGCTATATCCATCCCAGTACAAATTGACAAAACATGTTATGTAATTTCTACATTGACACCAAAAAGTAGGAACTGGGAAATAATAGCTTCCTTAAATAATGTACGAGTCCATTTAAAAGTTTTCTCTCTCTCCATCTTTATCACCCCTTATTTCTGAGGCACAGACTGCCAACCTGGGTTCTCCAGGCATCTCAGTCCCAAGCCATTTGCTCCAGCAGCCCACAGGTGTACTCCATCTTCTTCCATGTCACACTGCCAGGAGTTTCTTGGCCAGCCTCTTTTCCTCTTTCTCTAGGAGTTCCATGCAGTGGCTTGTCTGATGATACAAGAAGCTGGTTTGCAGAGGTTGTGGCCTATCCACTTCCATTGCTAGTGGACAATGTCTTCCTTCACTGGCTCTTGTATTTTTTGCTATCACAGCTCTTGGTTGCCAATACTACCAGGCCATTTTATCTGGAGGATCCTTCTTAGACGAGAGTTGATAAAGGTCTGGATTTTCTTAGTGGTGGCAACAGTAGTCGTTCATATCTCTTCTCCGTAGAGTAAGACTAACTTCATGTTAGTATTGAAGATCCTCATCTTAATTGTAATGGGCAGGTCCCTGAAGCCCCAGATGTTCCTTAGAGGAAGCAATACTGCTCTCGCCTTGCCAATCTGATGTCCTTGTCTGTCCCTGATGCATGTCAATGACACTAACAAGATCGGTGAAGCTCTCCACCTCTGCTAGTGCTTCACTTTCTAGCATGATGGAGGTTGGGTTGGCAACATCTACCCTCAGCAGTTATGTTTAGGATGAAAATAAACAATAAACAGATGACCAGCTAAGTTGGGGCCTCAAACTCCAACCAACCATTTTCAATCCTGCCAGCTTCTTAATTAGAGGCTGATTCTTGCTGTTAATTAGACCTGTTATTAAGTTCTAGGGCTTGTTGGTGCGCTCATTCTGCTGCAGCAGACATTTACAAAACTGTTGATTTTCTTTTTTCTAAGAACAATGTCAAAATGTTTTGTGGAACAAAGCAAATTTACTGAGACCTTCAGCTTTCTTTATTTGCAGACATTTTATGATGGACACAGATTAGCTGGTCATGTGTTAGCTCATATTGTAACTCCTTATTGCTTGGCTGCTAATTAAGGGAAAAAAAGAAACAATGAAGGGGTAAGATATTAAGAAAATGGTTAGAATGAAAACTGGCAGCCACAGTAGTGCTTCAGAACTGGAAATGTCCATTGTTGCGTTCATTGTTTGTGTGGTTAATCTGGCATGGTGGTTTTTTTTTAAAATCTTGCTTAGGGCTGCACATAGACTTCAAGCTGGCAATGTGAGGATCATGCAGTGTCATCTCCGTAAAATGTGTTCAATGGGCAGTTTCAAAATTTGGTAAAATATACACACGGCAGAAATCAATAGTGGCTGTGGAAGCTGCTGCATAAAAGACATGATAGATAGATAGATAGATAGATAGATAGATAGATAGATAGATAGATAGATAGATAGATAGATAGATAGGGGGCGCTATCGCTCCCTTGAACCCTCCGATCAAACGCCAGACACCAGGTAAAAGTCCAATAATTGAATTTATTCGAACTATACAGTGCACAAAGCACCCCCCTCTCCACAATACTCATACACAATACAATACTAATCAATAAACAATAATCAATCCTCCACTCTCCCAGACGCGTTGCCACCCTTCCACCCACCTCAGCTCAACACTCTGGTGTTTCTCAGAGTCTTTTATAGTCCCTGACCCGGAAGTGTTTCCCAGCCTTCAGTCCATGTGACTCCTTATCACTTCCGGGTCAGATAAAAAGTCCTCTTCTTCATCCCGGAAGTACGTCATCTCCCTTGTCGCTGTGACTAAGACGTACTTCTGGGTTATAGGGCACAAATGACTCCCTGAATCTCCCTGCAGCGTGCTCTGTTGGCCCCTGTGGTATCCAGCAGGGGTGTAAAGGAAAACTCCATCGTCCATGATTCCCTGCTGGTATCCGGGGCACCTCCATGCTGCAGGGAGAGCTCCATCTGGCGGCCTGGGGGTATTGGCCGGGATGACAAGCCAGCCAAATATCAGAATAGATAGATAGATAGATAGATAGATAGATAGATAGATAGATAGATAGATAGATAGATAGATAGATAGATAGTGTAAAAGAAGCCTAGACACAGACAGACACTGACACAGCCAGATGTCCCAAAAGCACACTCAATTTATTTCATTTTCTCACTACACAGTCCTTTGCACCTCACACACACTTCACAACTCACCAGCCATATTGTTCACAGTCTTTTCTTTCCTTCTCTCTGCCACCCTCACTCCTCCACTCACAAGCTCTGTCCTCTTCCACCCGACTCCGGCTCCCTGAATGGAGTGAGGTGACCCCTTTTACGTTGCACCCGGATGTGCTCCAGGTGCACCCTGATGAACTTCCTGCAGAACTTCCTGGTGTGGCAGAAGTGCTGCCATCCAGGGCTCCGGGATCGTGCAGGCGCCCCCTGCCGGTGGCCACAGACCCCAACAGGGTTGAGGTTCCAAGCTCCCAATCCATGGCCCTAATGTAATCCAGGGGTCTGCCCTCTTGTGCCCTGGGGAAGATATTGGCCCTCTCCCAGTTCCCAGTCGTCTGCCACAATAGATAGATAGTACATTATTTGTCCCAAGGGGAAATGTAGCTCAAGAAATAAAGAAATAATATAACAAACAATAACTACAAAGGACACTCGATGCAAATGATGTAGCAGGGCTTAAATCACTGGGCCTGAGTTTCTTTTACTTTGACAAATTAATTTTTGCTCCCATAATTACTTGCGTGCTCTTTGCTGGAAAAAGTACAGAAAAACGGTGCCTTTGAAACTACAAATAAGCCCCTGGCTGGAAGGTGAGCAGGCTCTTAACATATGTGTATTTCTCAAAAAGTCACAAATTACGGTGATACACTTGAATAAAGCATCAGTCAGAGAGCTGACTATTATTCAGCCAGGGTCGCTACAGTAAGAGCTTAACCGCTCATCATGTCCTGTCATCCTGCGGCTTTGACATCCCAGGAGAAGTGCTGGTGTTTCATTTCAGTCATAACTGAGCAAAAAAGGTAAAGTACCGCAGTTTTGTCTCAGTAGCAGCGGAGTTTAAGGGTGAACTGCTCCAAAATTAACAGGAAAGCACAGGGCAGTCTTTACAAATTGCAATAAGAGGGCTTCAGCAAATGATTCTTAAGTATTACAGCAAAAGATGTGTGGATTTTGTGTGAGGGTCAAATTCAGGCATAAACAGTTATAAGTAGTTAATGTGTGTACTGCAATTAAGGTTTTAAAAAAAGGTGTATGTGTAAATATTAGGCATGAGACAATACACCTAACCCACAATACAATTCATACTGCTATTCTTCATGACACAACAGTCCTACAATATGAAATCTTCATTAAAAAAATGTACTTTATGTTTAGTGATACTTATTATCAGACATTCATAAATCAAAACATTGCCATATAAACTCATAATAGTCTGGAAATACACAAGTTTTAATGTATGTTTTTAAGCCTTTTCTTTTGTTTTAAAATAAAATAATCTTAAATATTTTAAGAACATTGAGCGTGAAGGCCACACACCAAATGACAGTTAAGCCCAAGAATGGGTGCATTAATTCAACACTGAAAGACTGCACTCTGGGAAGTACTGTAATACCTTCTTGCTGTTATGGCCATGGGAATCGCCTTAATAAAACAGCAGGCACTATCTTTCCTTGCTGAAAGACCACTTATCTTCTGCAGGGACTTTTATTTATTCTCTGCTGTGAGAGTGTCTGCCTGCGTTCTTGAAAAGTGTATCGCAAATGGAATGCAGAGCTCATTGTACCCGTGTGACAGATCACTGTCAATCATGCATTCAGCCCTGCCCATCTTCAGGCTAATCTGCCGATTGCTGCAACTACAACAGAAAATGTTTGTGCTGCTGTACCAAAACATGTGTTGCATGTTAACTTCACTGTAGAGGTGACAATAATAACTCTATAAACTTATAATATGCAGTTCGTGCACCGCAACGGCATTCAAATTTAAGATTAATCTCTTTGTTTTCTGAATTAACATCAAACTTTGCTCCAGCAATTTTCCAGCTTAAATATCTCACTGACCTGTTAGCTGGACTGAATCCATGAAGAACGTATAATGTTATATTTCCTTTTAAGAAAAATGAAAACATCAGCACAAGCTAAGACCCTGTACATTTGAAAACACTCATTAGGTACAGGTATAGCAGGGCCAGACATATTGTTTGATCTCAAAAGCAACAATTGGGAATTTGTCTGCTTTCTGTCTCCATCATTCTAGAGGTCTTGAGGGCAGAGCAAGATCCACTGCTGTATAATTCCTCCTTCCTGTAATCTGCCCATATTTCTGAATCAGTATCAGTGGACGGCACATGAATGTAACACTCTTATTCTTACATCTGTGACTCATGAGAGCTACAGTGACCACAGGCTACTGCTCCCGGTAGCATTTGAGTATAGCATGAGAACTGTTCCAATATGATGGTAAGTCTTCACTTTGCTGGTTCCGATGTAAACAAGCCTGGGGGTGCAGTGCAGTGCAGTGCTGGGGTTGCAAAATGTTGCAATTTGCCATACTTGTCAGAGGAAGCGACTCACTAAATGAAGTGTGTTTGTGAAACACCTATTCTGCATTCCAAGCACACTTTTATGTACAAGGATGTCTGTTGTGAAGGAGAAAATTGTCAGCAAACATCATTGTACAGACAGTGAATAAACAGTCCTGCCAAAGCGCTGTCAGTTTGCCATGTTATACCTTAGTTCTAGGGTTTCATTCAAAATGTTTAAATTCTCTGCTTGCAACAAAAGACATTTTTGTTTGCCATTGTGTTTCATTTTAGTCATGTGGTAATGTTGTACAATACATGATACAACACAACACTTTGTATTGGCAGCATTTTAATAATAATAATAGTAATAATACATTTTATTTATATAACGCCTTTCCTATGCTCAAGGCACTTCACAGAGTCTTAAAAAAAAAACAGCAGGGTATACAGTATGTAACATTGGATACAAATGTTTTCCTGAATAGAACAATGAAACAGATAACAAAGCATTAAATAGAATAAATGACAATAAACCAGAGTAAAATACTAAATTCAATACTAAAAGAAAAAACTAACAAATAACCTAATTTGTGATATGACAGACACACAAATTATCCTGAGCACCTGGACAGAGAGGTAAACTGAAAGAAAGGGCAGAATGTTAAGTTAAAAGTCTTCCTAAATAGATGAGTTTGAAGTTGTTTTTTAAAAGAATGAATGGAGTCCGCTGATCTCATTAATTTCAGGAGATTATTCCAAAGTCTGGGTGCTATGGAGCTGAAGGCCCTGTCACCCATAGAGTGCATGTTAGTGTGAGGCACAACCAGATTAACAGAATCAGAGGACCTTAGTAGGCGAACAGGAGCAGAGTGATGGAGAAGGTCACTGATGTAGTCCGGAGCAAGGCCATTTAAAGCTTTGTAGGATTTTAATAGAATTTTATATTCAATCCTGTAAGACACAGGGAGCCAGTGAAGGTGAAGCAGGATGGGTGTGATGTGCTCGCTGTTGCTGGTTCGTGTTAGGACTCTTGCAGCAGAGTTTTGAATCAGCTGGAGCTATGATAGAAGATTAGAAGGGGCACCTGCCAGCAGCGAGTTACAATAATTGATGCGGGATATGGTAAGAGCATGGACAAGTTTCTCAGCATTTGAAAAGGAATGAGCAAACATGTGACATGTTATGGAGGTGAAAGTCAGAAAGTTTCTTAATGTGGTTTATGTAAGCAGAATAAGAAAGGGAGGAATCAAAAATGACACCAAGGTTCCTTGCATCAGAAGAAGGTCTGATGAGATCACCATCAAGAGTAACTGAAAAGGAGTTCATTTTCTTAAGTAGCGCTTTAGTACCAATTTGCAGGAGTTCAGTTTTGTTGCAATTTAATTTTAAAGAGTTGTTGTTTATTATATTGTCTTATATATAGATATAGATACATATAAATAAGGTTAAAAAAAGCAACAGTGATACTGTCATATGAAAACGTTTGGGAACCCTCTCAGCCTGCATAATAATTGACTCTCCTTTCAACAAAAAAGATAACAGTGGTATGTCTTTCATTTCCTAGGAACATCTGAGTACTGGGGTGTTTGACGAACAAAGATTTTTAGTGAAGCAGTATTTAGTTGTATGAAATGAAATCAAATGTGAAAAACTGGCTATTCAAAAATATTTAAAAATTTAGGTCCCCTTGTAATGTTGCTGATTTGAATGCATATAACTGCTCCATGCTGATTACTTGCAACACCAAATTGGTTGGATTAGCTTGTTAAGCCTTGAACTTCATAGACAGGTGTGTCCAATCAGGAGAAAAGGTATTTAAGGTGGTCAATTGAAAGTTGTGCTTCCCTTTGACTCTCCTCTGAAGAGTGACAGCATGGGATCCTCAAAGCAACTCTCAAAAGATCTGAAAACAAAGATTGTTCAGTATCATGATTTAGGGGAAGGCTACAAAAAGCTCTCTCAGAGGTTTAAACTGTCAGTTTCAACTGTAAGGAATGGAATCAGGAAATGGAAGGCCACAGACACAGTTGCTGTTAAACCCAGCAGGTCTGGCAGGCGAAGAAAAATACAGTAGAGGCATATGTGCATGATTGTGAGACCCACATATCACCTCCAAAGAACATCTTGCTGCAGATGATGTATCTGTACATCGTTCTACAATTCAGCGCAATTTGCACAAAGAACATCTGTATGGCAGGGTGATGAGAAAGAAGCCCTTTCTGCACTCACACCACAGAGTCACTTGTTGTATGCAAATGCTGATTTAGACAAGCCAGATTCATTTTGGAACATATTTGGTCATAACAAAAAGCACTTTGCATGGTGGAAGAAGAACACCGCATTCCAAGAAAAACACCTGCTACCTACTGTCAAATTTGGTGGAGGTTCCATCATGCTGTGGGGCTGTGTGGCTAGTTCAGGGACTGGGGCCCTCGTTAAAGTCGAGGGTCAGATGAATTCAACCCAATATCAACAAATTCTTCAGGATAATGTTCAAATATTAGTCACAAAGTTGAAGTTACACAGGGGTTGGATATTCCAAAAAGACAATGACCCAAAACACAGTTCGAAATCTACAAAGGCATTCATGCAGAGGGAGAAGTACAATGTTCTGGAATGGCCGTCACAGTCCCCTGACTTAAATAACCAAAAATCTATGGGATGATTTGAAGCAGGCTGTCCATGCTCGGCAGCCATCAAATTTAACTGAAATTGAGAGATTTTGTATGGAAGAATGGTCAAAAATACCTCCATCCAGAATCCAGACACTTATCAAAGGCTATAGGAGGCATCTAGAGGCTGTTATATTTGTAAAAGGAGGCTCAACTAAGTACTGATGTAATATCTCTGTTGGGGTGCCCAAATTTATGCACCTGTCTAATTTTGATATGATGCATATTGCATATTTTCTGTTAATCCAATAAACTTAATGTCACTGCTGAAATACTACTGTTTCCATAAGGCATGTCATATATTAAAAGGAAGTTGCTACTTTGAAAGCTCAGCCAATGATAAACAAAAATCCAAAGAGTTAAGAGGGGTTCCCAAACTTTTTCATATGACTGTATGTGTGTGTGTGTACATAAAAGAGGATTAGTCTTGAGTTTTTTTTGATCTTTGACTTTTTTAACTGCTAACTTAAAAGAAAAGTGTTTGCGCAAACAAATCAACTGTGAAATACAGTATCTGTCTTTTTGTTGTTCATTTGTTATTTTATTTATAGTTTCTTGGTTAATTCTAAAGTTTTCAAATTAACACAATTCTTTAACAGTGTAAGTAAGAGATGTTGTGATTTTTTTAATGTTATATTCTATTATTTTATGTGCTGTAAAAAGGATTAGACTCGACATACTCAAAAAGGTTTGGGGCAGCCACCCGTATAATTTTTCCTGGCTGCAAAAGGCTTTTAAAGGAACAAAGATGTTCACAATGCTGAGTCCAAAACAGAACTGGTGAGGGTTTGCAAAGATGGCAGCTTTAAGGGATCAGACCAGAGGTTATGTGTAGGAACCGGAAATGATGTAGGAGAACTAGAAGTGACATTCTTCTGTGTGCTGGAACCGGACATGACATCATGCTGGGTGTTGGAAGCGACGTCATCAGCTCTGAATCAGACAGGTTTTCCCGTGGCTGGTCTGTAGAGATAACAGGAGAAGGTTCAGTGCACCCGCCACCCCCTGGCCTGGTGTGGAATTACCTTTGCTTGATCCATACAACGTCCTCTTACTCACACATGTGTGACAGTGCTTATTTGCTTGAATTTTTCACATGGAGTGCAAGGTGACAGAACCAGTTCCTATTCCTTCAAGAATACTGTACTGTACATATCTAAAACAGACTAAAATAGGTTGTGATGTGCAGGCTCAATGTCTTCCTTGTATCGTTTCCATCCATCCATTTTCTAAATCCGCTTATCCTGAGCAGGGTCATAGAGATGGTGGAGCCTATCTCATAAACATCAGGAACAAGGAAGGAACATTATGTGGACAAGTTGCCAGTCCTTTGCAGGGTGTACACACACACATACACTCATATAGACACACATTATGGCCAGTTTACCTAACACTCTGCTGTTTGCTGACTAAACTGAGTTTGCTTTTTAGGGTTTTTTTTAAGGTTTGATTTTTTTTAGCTGTGTATTCATAATTTTTTGTGTTTCATTCAGAAACAATACATGTTTTATTTTGGTGCTTAGTTATGTATACTGTACACTTAGTCATATTATGTTATTAAATTATGTTGTCATGTTTACTTCATGTTATTTTTCACACTTTATACTTCTCTTGTAAAGTGGCTGTTTAAAAAGGTTTGGGGAAACTTATGAAAAAGTCACTTGTATGCTATATACTGTGTATGCATCATAAAGTTACTTGTTAATCATTACGACTTTGAATTTTTGGGAAGCACACCCCAGATCAACAGTTAAAGCTTTTAGAACTAAAATAAAGCGGGCTGCACAAAGGGACTGCCTTGAAGAGGTGATGCAAACTAGAACAGTGGTGCTCATCTGGGGGCTTTAGTAAACTTCCAGGAGGGCTGCAAGATGACTGAAAATAATTATAAAGTAGCAGCACAATACTCAAGTCATTAAAAGTCAAGCTACAGCAGACGTGTCAAACTTATCTTTTTAAAGCAGAACACTTCATCAATATCCGAAATATGATACATACAGTGTGCAATGACTGACAATTTTCTTAAAAACTCTCTTTAATGTTGATTTCACAGATTATTCACTGTTTATAATTAGCTGGATTACATTTACACTTGCCATTAAAATGCATCTTCACTGTCCTCTGACATTAATCTGTGCGGTTTAGCATGCAGCAGCTATTAACCTATACACCAGGGGTCTCCAACTCCAGTCCTGGAGAGCTACTGTGGCTGCAAGTTTTCATTCTTTTCTTAATTAGTGACCAGTTTTTGCTGCTAATTAACTATTTCCTTTTATTTTAATTGACTTTTCTTGAGACTCTGACCGCTGAATTGATTCTTTTTTCCTTAGACGGCACCTAAACATAAATTTGATGTGAAGTGAGTGAGCCAACAGATGGCCAACTAAGTTGGACCCTCAAACTCCAACCAACTTCACTTCATTCAGTTTCTTAATCTGAAGCCACTGCTCGTTGCTAATTAAACCCGTTATTTAATTCCATGACGCTCATTCTGCCATGGCAGACATTTCCAAAGCTGTTGATTTTCTTTATAAGAGTGCTGTCAAAATGTTTTGGGGACCTGAGCAGATCAACATTACTGAGGCCTTCACCTTTCTTTATTTTCAGTTATTGTGTGATGGACACAGGTTGTTGTTTATGTGTTGGTTCATTTTGTGTCTTAATATTGTTTGGTTGCTAATTAAGGAAAAAAGAAATAATGAAGGGGCCTGAGACTTAAGTAGTGCATCAATTAAAATTAAGGCAAAGAGTTAATTAGCAGCAAAAACAGGTCACTAATTAAGAAAAGGGTTAGAATGAAAACCTGCAGCCACAGTAGCTCTCCAGGGCTGGAGTTGGAGACCCCTGCTATACACTATATACCAGTCAAAAGTGTTAGAACACCTCGGTTTTTCCAGTTATCCT
This sequence comes from Erpetoichthys calabaricus, assembly GCF_900747795.2. Taxonomy (NCBI): domain Eukaryota; kingdom Metazoa; phylum Chordata; class Cladistia; order Polypteriformes; family Polypteridae; genus Erpetoichthys; species Erpetoichthys calabaricus. The sequence goes on from NC_041404.2 coordinate 19,266,721, forward strand.
TAAAAAAAGAGGTTTACATTTTAAGTTTAGATTAGTATAAACTGACAAAGGGAAATTTCAGAATTTTACAAATGGCATGCTTAAGCGAACAAATAATAGTTTACAATCCACAGATGTAATTAAAGCAATTAAAGTAACTTAAGCCTTGCAAGTTGAAGCAAACAATTTGCAGAAGTGTCCCAACTTCTGTTGATTACTTAAAACCCTCTGTCTGTCTTAAAGCAGAGTTGGAAAGAACTGTGTTACTACACCCTCTGAAGTACAAGTTGGACAATATTACACTGTAGACAGTTCCAGTGATAATGTCAAGAAATTATCAAATAACAAATGAAATGAGACAGAGCATTATTACAAATAGAGGTATAGTCCTTTCATTTTAAGAAACTGCAAAAAAATTAAAGTGTCAGTGAATACAGTGGTCGTTCTACACCATCCAGAGGTAATTGGAAACTGGAAGAAACTCTGATAGGAATAGATCTGTCAGACCCAAAGTCACAACCCAATCAGAAGACAAGTTTCTGAGGGTCACCAGCTTGCGTGATAGGTGCCTCACAGCACAACATCTTCAAGAAGAGCTTAACAGTGGTCGAAGAAGGTAAGTCTCAGTTTCTACTGTGAAGAGGAGACGTTATGCTACAGGTTTGACAGGGCGATTGACAGTAAGAAAGCCATTGCTTAAAGGACAACATAGGGATTGAAATACAGGCTGTGGATAACTGCAGATGAAAATAGTTTTATGGACTGTCACTCAGGGTGTTTGTTCGCCATCGAGTTGGTGACAGGATGGTTCCTTAATGTGTGACACCAACTGTCAAACATGGAGGAGCAAGTGTGATGGTCTGGGCTTCTTTTGCTGGAGGCAGAGTTGGTGACTTCAACAGAGTGATTGGCATTCTGAATCAAAAGGGTTACCACAGTTTGTCTGCAAAAGGTGGCTACTTTGATGAATCAAAGCTTTGAATACAATTTTGTACACTTAATGATTCCTTGGCTTATTTTTTATTTGCCATTGTTTATTTGTTCTATGCCTTGATTTCATGAAACATTAATACAGTAAACTGAGGTGTTCTAAAACTTTTAACCAGTAGTGTAGTTAGGATGGGAACAGGCTACTTGCAATAGTCCAACAGGAAAAAGTGAAAATATGGTGACATGGCACACTGCCATAAACAAATTTAGTATTTTAGCATGATGGCAAAGACTAAACAGTCTCACAAAGGATATGGTAGGTTGACTTTAACACACACCACTGCTGCTATTCCACTCATTTTTTAAAGTGTCACGGAGAACCATCCTTCCACGGATTACCAAACTGCAGTCCCAGCCCCACACGATTCTTTTGTCTTTTCTGCTGACTTGATTGTTGTATGTGGAGAGAAACACATTTGCATGTCCACTCGTCTTAAATGTGGCTCTCAGAGATGGAAAAGCTCTAGTGCTAAACCCTGAGGAGAACAAAGTACCTTTGAAAATTACATTAAGAAAAAATATCTGCAGTGACTAATTCTGCATTTTTATTTTCAGAAATACTTAATCATGTTATGTTTAATTTAAAAAGAAATACATCATGTGATGAGTAGTAAGCAGCTTTTGTTGTTATCAAAAATATCTGCATTGACAATATTTGTAGTTGGAAATTACTGCGTGGTTTATTACTTATTCTTAAAAGCCTACCCATTTTATTTTAAGAAATTCAGACATTAGTAAAAGTAGCTTTTATTTAATAAAAATTGTTAAATTTCTAAATAATTAAATTATTTATTTAATTATTAAATAACAATCTTAATTGTGTATTACACTTTAAAAACACAGGCAATGTAATAGCACTAGCAGCAAATATGATTTTGGTATGCGTTAGCCATTTATGTAGCAGTGCAAAGTTATATCAAACCATCTTTAGATCAGAGACAGAGAGAAGATGCATGTAAAGCAGTAACAGCCGACATTGCCAAAATTTCATATGAAAGCATAGCTGGTATTAATGTTGAGTTTAATGCTAAATGAGAAAAATGTCATCTTCATCAGGTACTGTGTCACAAATAAGCTCATTCCTTTTGTGGATCTACAATCTAAAGTGTAAGTGAAAGGTCTGGTATTCACCTTAATAACAATTCCATAACCTCATGCATGGCAGCCAAATATGCAGATGCTGCAGCAGAGATGGCAGCAAAGGAAGCCGAGTTTGTGGTTATGCTGGAAGAAAAGAGACAGAGAGAGAGAGAGAGAGAATATGGCAATCAGAAGGACAACGGAGAAGAAGGCATCTAGAGACTCTCAAGTGTGAATTAGAGCGACTAGTAAAGTGGGGTGGGGGGAGTTGTATCACGCCAAATGACTTGCAGCATAACAGAACAAAAGCACATGACTGCAACAGTCATCTGTCAGTCCTTCAATGAATTAACATCTCCTCATGAGAACACAAATTCATTTGTACAGGCCTTACAAAACAGTGTAACTCTAAATATAGGCTTCCATTGCCAGAACCATCTGTCCTCAGTAGAGATCCATTTCTTCTGATTGCAAGCTTTACTATCTTAAAATATATATAGCTGGTCTGGTATGTAAGATCTTAGGTGGAACCTACAGAATTAATGATGGGGCTTTTCAGGATTCCTAGAACAAATTAAACTACAGTTTTTATGGCCAGCCATTTGTCATTCAGAGAGCATGTAGAGAAAATACTTAAAATATTGAAGAAAATGTACAGAAAAAGCTTAGGAATGAAGGGACATCAATCCACTCCACACCACAAAGTGATTTTCTCAGAAAAGTAAACATGGGAAGGAATTTCTGGCGCAACACAATAAAAGCAAGAACATGTCACCTAATTAAATGTCAAGTTTCATTACCAGCAAGATTCTATTATGGGTGTTTGACACCAGGCCATAACGTAAAGAAATGCTGTCATTGCCACTCCTGTGACCTCTGTAAGAAAAGGCATTCTACAAGTCTACACTATGTGACATCAACTTTACAAAGCTTAAAACGCAGTTAGCAGCATTGGAACAACAGTTGAAGTGGTACTTACTGTGCAAGAAGGAAAACACTCTGCAGATACCTCCATGGATGTGCCAGTGTGGGTGCCATCAAGTAAATGACCAGAAGTGGAGAAACTTGTTAATATCCTGCATGACACCCACAGCGACACTACATTCATAGATCCAGGCCTAAGTCATGTACTACAACAGAAGCAGATAAATATCCAGTGAAACTGAAAATGACTACCATGAATGAAGGGGTCATTGGGCTTGGTGGGAGATGTTTCTGCTCCCAAGTCCTTAGTGAGCTTCCTCCTGCATATACTAAAGATTGCATACCAGTAAAACGTTCACACATTCCCACATGTGAAGCAGCACAAAAGTGGAATCATCTGCCAGCAACTGCAAATAAAATCCCACCACTAAAAGACAGAAATGGCACTGCTTACAGGCTACAATTGCTCAAGAGCATTGACACCCAGGAAGACAATTTTGGGAGAAAATGAAAGGCCTTATGCTGTGTGTACTGACTTAAGATGGAGCAAGCAATATTAATCTGTATCATAACATAACAGTCAAAGAGGCCCTCCAGTGACGCTATTTACATTTTTGGACTCAGATTTCAGAGACACCAGGGAGGAGGAAAATAAACTCTCCCAAGATGACATCCATTTTCTGAGAACACTGAAAGAGGGCATTAAGAAAAACAGCCTTAACTGTGATGAATTGTCCCTTTCCTTCAAGTAGAGACCTAGTATATCCAACAACAAGTCACTTACAATTGCTCAGCTTGATCTCAAGAAGACAATTAGAGGAAACCACTAAGAGATTAAATGCACAATGACCACTATATGAAATTCATGGAAGAAATCATGGCAAAGGTTAATGAAGGTGATACTTGGTGAATTCCTCATCACTGCATTTATCATCCCAAGAATCAAGATAAGTCACATGTAGTGTTTGATTGCTCTTCCAAATATAAAGGAACCTGTCATAGTGACCATCTTTTTAGTGGGGCTTGTATAATGAACAGTCTGGATGGAGTCCTTATTTGATTTTGTCAGCACTCTGTTTCTCTCATGTGTGACATAAAAAAAGATGTTTCAGAAATGGCATGCATACAAGTCTGATAAGAATTATTTGTCCTTCCTTAGGTAGAAGAATGGAAATCGGCACACAATTCTCCAAGAGTTTCAAGTGAAAGTACACTTGTTTGTTGTGGCTTCATCTCCTCGATGTGTAAACAATGGGGTGAAACATTTAGCAAAAATGAACAGTCTTCTGTAATGTCTAGGCTATCCAATGTGGATGGTGAAATTACACGTGTAAACAGTACAAAAAAGACATTAAGCTTGCAAAACAGACTTGTTAGCTTTGTGTCAAAGGTGGTTTCTGGGTGTACAAATTTGTACCAAACAACAGAACAGTCCTAAAGAGAACATACCACCCTCTGAAAGTGCAGTTGATATGAAAAATCTTAGTTTTGCATTTGATGATGTGTCAATGGATAAAGCCTTAGGGATCCAGTATTATTTTGAATCAGATGGCTTTAAATTTACTATCAGTCTGCAACTCATCAGGAAATTGTTTCCACTATCGCCTTTTTGTATGATCCTCTAGAATATGTAGCTCCATTCTTGTTTAATGGCAAAACAATTCTCCAGGAGAACCAGAATTTAGATAAGTCATAGGCCAGAATGACTCTCTGTTAAATGAGCTTCAGCCACAATGGAAGCAATGGAAAAACGATCTAATCAACTTGGACATTGTAACCAGATCTTTTAATTTTTGGAAAAATAATTCAAACCAAGCTTCATCAGTTTTTGGATGCCAGCATCTATGCATATGGACAGTGCTCATACTTGAGAAACTAGAGATGTTTATTACACCCCAGTTATGGGAAAGTAATGTGTCTATCCTACAAAGGTTACAACCATTCCCATGTTATAGCTGAGAGTTGCAGTGATCTCAGTAGAGATTAATAATCTGTTGAAGAACAAAATGAATATATCCATACTGAAGAGTTCTTCTGGACCATCTCCAAGGTGGTTTGGGGATATAATAAAAATGAAGCACGCAAATTCCATACATTTGTAGCAAATACAGTGCAGAATATTAATCTCGGCACAACTCCCCAACAATGGGAATATGTCTGAACCACTGAAAACCCTATTGACCATGTTTCGGTTAGTGAACTGCTTTCATCAAACTAGTTTGCAAGTTTCTGTGGGAAAGAGAATTTGATCCCATAGCTGTCAACTGGAAATCCTTAGGTCAGGATTTTCAGTCACAAGTACTAACCACAATCTCCACAAAGCAAGCAAGCATGCAAGCCTTGAAGATTGCCTGATCAACTTTTCTTCTTGGTCTCATGCTATTTGAACTGCCGCACACACTCTTAGAAGAATCTGAAAAGACAAATCAGATGGCTTCTCCACAGTAACATAAAAGGTGAATATAAAGCATTTTATTATCAAAGCTCTAAAGAAACATGTTTATGGAAATGAGCTAAAGGAGCATCATATGCTGCTTTCTCTTGATTCCTTTGTTGATAAGAATGGTGTGCTCAAGGTGAGAGGAAGACTTTGTAGCTAATTTCTTCTTCCAGACTCCTGCCCAAAGATCACCACATCACATATCTCATAGCTGTTCATTGTCATGAAAGGATCAAGCATCAAAGTAAAGGCATCAAAACTATTGATGTTATTGCCCTCAGACAGCAGAGGCACAAACCAACATGAAATCTGCAAGTAGGAGATCTAGTGATAATGAAAGGAGATGATTTCCCACAACTGATAAAGATAGACGTGTAAGGACAGTGAAAATCCATCGTGGTGACTGGAAGCTAAGCAAGAAAGGTGAAATGCTCAGCAAACCCCCTGTAGCTGAACACTCTATTCAGAAGCTGCTCCTGTTTCTGGAGACTGGCCAGCCAAGACCTGCTTCTCTCCACAATCTGCCCTTGTAAATTAACTTCCTTAGTTAGTTTATTGTTACTTCATTTGAGCATGCTGTTCAGATTTTCTGTTAATGAACTACCATGTGATCAAGTGTCTATAAACGGTGAAATCATTATTTATATATAAATCACTGATGATTTGGTGGGAGTTACAAAGGACATGCTGATGACATAGCAGGACTTAGTCACTCAGTTTGGTTACTTTTATTTTGGCAAAGTTATCAAGTTTATTTTTGTTTCCATAATTACTTGCACATTTTTTGCTGGGAAAAGTAAAAGAAATTGGGGACTACTTAACAAAGAAAGCACCTGGCTAGAAAATGAACAAGTTCTTAAGGTGGGTTTACGAACAGGTCACAAAAAATGGTAATGAACATTACTAAACCATCACACAGAGATTTGTCCATCATTTAGTCAGATTCGTTACAACAACTACTTCCCCTCTCAAACACTCAAAAGAATTACAAATAAGAAGAGCTTCTGTAAAAGGCTGCTGTCTGCACAACATCTGGATGATGTGTAGCAACCATAATTTGTATGAAAAATTATTCAGTGTAGCGAGCACTAGTGTAATGGCGGAGCCATAGATAGTGGGAAGACCTTAGCTTAAAATGCAGCAAGCGCCGCAGAGCTCTCATCCCTCATTGGCACTGAACTAAAAGTGTGCTACGCAGAATTTAAAATAGGACAGTATCTGATGGGCATCCATGACATGCAATAAGCATGCAAAGTAATGAAACAAATGCTACAATCATCTCTATAAGTGGCATGCCAAGATGGCCTACTATATAAATAGTATTTAAAAGATACTCTGGACTGATATCACTTTATTAAATATTCTGCCCTTTTTGCTTTAACCTCACCTTAACGCAGCAGCACAGCAAAAGCCAGCCAGCTTGAAACACAACAACACAGACACACCCACAGCCACTATGAAAGCATCCAGCTGGCCTGGCACTGTGTGTTTTTGCAGTGTAGGAGGAAACCACTCCAAGGGGAAGCCCACAAAAGGGATGCCAAAGCCTAGAAATTACCTTCTGCATCACTCTACTGCCCCATATTGTAATAAATATTTTATATTTACCTTCAAGTAATAAGGCACTAATACTCTTGGTGGCTGCCATTTCAACTGTTAATGAAAAAAATATTTAAGAAAAATTACACAAAAAGCTTAGGAATGAAGGGATGTCAAACTACTCCACACTAGAAAGTGATTTTCTCTGAAAAGTAAACATGGGAAGGAATTTCTTGTACAACACAATAAAAAGCAAGAACATGTCGCCTAATTAAATGGCAAGTTCCATTACAAGCAAGAACCAGCTTCTAATGAGGAAAGAGATGTACCAAAAACCTGCAGCCAATGTGGCCTTCCAGAAATGAATTTTGAGACTCCTACTTTTCAGCACAATAAAACATCCCATTCATTTTCCTTATCCACTTATCCAAGACAGGGTATTGGGGTATCTGGAGCCTATCCCAGTAATCAGTGGGTGCAAGGCCTTTGCAGGACAAACACACACACACTAACCCGCAAATCTTTGGACTTTGAGAGGAAATTCAGGATTGACTTTAAAATTCTGCTTATGGTTTATAAAGCCTTAAATAATCTCACCCCACCTTATATATCGGAATGTCTGACATCTTATATTCCAAATCGTAACCTCAGATCCTCAACTGAGTGTCTCCTTAGAATTCCAAGAGCAAAACTTAAAAGAAGTGGTGAGGCGGGCGGCCTTCTGCTGTTATGCACCTAAAATCTGGAATAGCCTGCCAGTAGGAATTCGCCAGGCTAATACAGTGGAGCACTTTAAAAAACTACTGAAAACACATTATTTTAACATGGCCTTCTCATAACTTCACTGTAATTTAATCCTGATACTCTGTATATCCAATTCATTATAATAACTATTCATGGTGGCTTTTTTGTGAATTTCCCATTGGGATTAATAAAGTATCTATCTATCTATCTATCTATCTATCTATCTATCTATCTATCTATCTATCTATCTATCTATCTATCTATCTATCTATCTATCTATCTATCTATCTATCTATCTATCTATCTATCTATCTATCTATCTTTAAAATCTGTACTAACCCCTACTCTCTCTTCTGTTTCCTTTTCCGGTGTCCTTTTGGTGGTGGCCACCATCTACTCAAAGCACTGTGATGTTCCAACAGTGATGGATTAAAAGCCAGAAGTCTGCATGACCATCATCATCAAGTCCTTCCGTGAGAACCCTAAATACAAAGAGGACTATTTCATTTATGTTAGGTAGAATGCCCAGAGGGGACTGGGTGGTCTCGTGGCCTGGTACCCCTACAGATTTTATTTTTTTCTCCAACCGTCTGGAGTTTTTTTTTTTTTTTTCTGTCCCCCCTGGCCATCGGACCTTACTCCTTTTCTATGTTAACTAATGTTGTCTTATTTTAATTTCTTATTTTGTCTTTTATTTTTCTTTTCTTCATTATGTAAAGCACTCTGAGCTACTTTTTTGTATGAAAATGTGCTATATAAATAAATGTTGTTGTTGAAACTGAGGTACCCTGAGGAAACCTAAATGGACAAAGGAGGATGTGCAAATGCACTTCAGGGAACAACCATGACGTGAACCCCGGTCTCCTTACTGCGATGCAGCAGTGGCTCCTACAATGTTATTATATTTACTTATTCTCAGTGGGGCTGATTGGTGGTGGGGGGGTAAACCCTATAACAGGAGCATAACTAGCTCTGGATAGGATGTGACTCAATTAAAGAACACACTCACTCTCAACCACTTAGTCAGTTGAGGCCAAGTCAGAGATGCCAGTTATCCTAATGTGCACATGTTTAAAATGTGGACAGATAGCTAGGGTACTCGGAGACAGGCCCACTTGGAGAAAATGGTAGACTCCACACAAAAAGTGCATGGGTTGGGATTGGAACACAAAACTCTGGAACTGGGAGGCAGCAGCATTAACCACTAAGCTGCCCAAAGTTTAAACAGTACAACATAACTCAACAGTATAAAAACAAAATGCAGAAGTTTGGTATGGGTGTTGATGCACCACACCAAAGTTCTCAAGTGAGGTATCTTCTTTGTGAAGTCTGTGTGTTTCCTCATTTTCTGTTCTGTTGACTCCAATTTCTGCCTTAATTGATGTCACATTACTTCACTTGTATCAGTGGGGCATGTAAGACTTACCGACTGCAGTTGCTGATTGTGTTGTTGGGCCATGTCAGTTTAAACAACATAAAATCACTGGCCATGCTGAATTTACTGCAACTGCATGCTGAATTTAGCAAAGTTCTGCTCACAGCTAATAACGTGCTGCCTGATGGAGCCGGCGCTGTACAAAGGGTTAACAGGTCCAACAAGTTCAAGCACAATCTTACAGCCTTTTTTTCCATTCTGTTACAGCACCTAAAGCATGAGACATCAGACAGACAAGCTCCTCTTCTGTTTGGGGGGTCCAAAACACCCGTGTATTATATACATTGTTTTTCCGGATGAGCATTCATTGATCATCAGTATTCATGCACAAAGAGCCAACCCTTATAAATAAAGAAAAATACCCGTTTGAGTTAGTTTGATTTTTTGGAGTGAGTTGCTGGGCGTGTCACATAATGCAATTATAAAATGATGGCAACAACTGAAAATGTCAAGCAATAGTATATGGCCTGTACACGGTTATTGACATTCATTCAGTATGAGGAAATTTGGAGTTATATGTACGCAGTGGAGCTGGGTCACGTGCCAAGTCTTCAGCTCTGAAGACCCTAAGCAGGAAAAACAAAAGTAGATTAAATAAATAATAACAACAGTTTATGATTGAGGCAAGTTGATGTCTGTTCTGGTAGTGCAATGCAGGACCGAGCCCTGTAGCCCAAGTCCATCTTAGCATTAATAATAATAACACCTAAATCATATAACAATTAAACATAACTATCTATCCATCTGCTATTGAACCCTCTGGGTTCAAGCTGCACTGGACATAAAACTGCATTGTGCCCCCAGCATGGTACCAGCCCACTGAAAAGCATAAACATTAATACAAAAAAACTAAATAATATAGACAAAAATAAGACGTGTACAGAGAAAACAAAGCAATATAAACATCCATCCATCCATCCAGTTTCCAACCCGCTGAATCCGAACACAGGGTCACGGGGGTCTGCTGGAGCCAATCCCAGCCAACACAGGGCACAAGGCAGGAACCAAACCCGGGCAGGGTGCCAACCCACCGCAGCAATATAAACAAGGTTAATGAATTGAAATTTATATACAAAGCATAAATTCTTAGTGCCAATAATTCCCCTAGGATTAGGTGAAGTATTAAACGTCGCCCGCCCGGTTTGAAATACTCGAGAACAATCGGGGCTGATATTGTGGCTATGCTGGAAAGTTTTTACAATCGTTTGGTGGACTCTTGGAGCTAAAAAGGCAAATGTTTCCAAAGGCTTGTTTACAGCACCGAATAACCTTAAGTTATTCAAACTGCATACGCAGTGGTCAATATGAATTAGTGCCTTCACGTCCCTGAAAATGTTCAAGATACAAGACATTAGACAACACGCGTACGTACCGGTCCGACACTAGACGCGAAAGCCCGCCACTAGCCCCTTTAAAGGGCGGTGCTGGGTTAGGGGGCGGGTACGTACCCGTCTCTAACCAATTACGCTGCAGTACATTTCTCATTGACTACCGACTGCCTTTCAAGGAAACGTATCCAATTGGTAGCGTTTTACGCCCATTACAAACTTAGCCGAATCATGCTAGGTTGGCGTACACTATCGGACTGGACTGGTGGGAAAAAAGGGGCAGCGGTTTAAAAGTCTTCCAAACAAGAAGAGGGTGCAACTATTCTGAACGTGCTGATTTGAAAGCGCGGAACGGAACACTCCTCGTGCCTCTGAGCCGACCCCACTACCTGGGAGAAGATGCGTTGCAGATAAGTGAGGATACGCGATGCGTTCCCTGCAAGGACTAAAGTATTTATTAATGTATTTGTCCAAGATAAAAGGCACCTGAACGCACCGAAACTTTTATACGTGGCTTTTTTTAATTTTTCCTTTTGGACGACTGCCTTATTGAATTGTCACCATATACATTTCAGTAGATTGGGACAGTATCTGTCAAATTTATTTTTGTTGCTAAAAATGGGACTGCCAGCCTTGGAGTTCAGCGACTGCCATCTGGACAGCCCGCAGTTCAGAGAAAGGCTGAAATCTCATGAGCTGGAATTGGATAAGACGAACAAGTTTATCAAGGAGCTGATCAAAGACGGGAAGGCTCTGACTCAGGCGTTGAAAAGTAAGATTCATCTCATGACAGTTTTGCTTTTATTTGTGGAGGGCGGGGTACGGGGGTATGTGGGCTGACTGATTGTGCACTTGCACATGCCATCGGGACGTGCTTTGCAACTATGAGGTCTCCAGAGGTGCGCGTGGTGCAGTGGACCTCGACCTGCGGGGTCACCTTGTACAATGCATTCATAACTGACACCGCTTCATTTACACGATCCTGTTTTAAAGAAGTGGGGGTCGGAATCTTTTAATTGGCACTACTGTTTTAATTGAGTGTCGTACAAATTTGCCTTACGAGTTCATCATGAAACGTAAGTACAGACTAAACAAAGATAGATAGATAGATAGATACTTTATTAATCCCAGGGGGAAATTCAAATTCAAAGGCACGCATCTTAAATTTCCCTCGGGATCAATCAAGTGTTTTTCTCTCATATCTATCTACAAATGCTCTATAGTGCCAATCTGCAGCAATGCTTGAGTTGTTGAAACTCTGTGATCCTCCCTCCACAGTGTGAAAGGTAGACGTTCATAAGGATGGCATCAAGGCTGGTTATGAGGTCCGTTTATTGTGGCAGTTTTACAGCTGATAAGCCCTTTTACCCATATAGAGCGTTTAAGCACAAGTTAAGCACACACATTTTGCAAATGTCATTTAGTTTCAGATTCTTTCGCAATGCTCCTTTCTAAATAAGATAATAAAGCTCCTTTTATTCTGCTTTATTTTTTTGAGATATCTCCTGATTTTGTTCTTTCTCTTACTAAAATTGCTCCTTTTTCATAAGCTTCCTTAAATGGTCTTGCATTATTACTATTTCTTTTGCTTCTTTTCTGCTAGCATCTGCTAGCATGTGCTCCTGTGCCTTCATGCAGACATTCTAGCCAACTAGCAGATCTTCTGTGTGCGCCCCGAGGCACAGATTCTTAAAAGCGCTGCCTGCTTAAAGGCTGTCAGCGGAGGATCAGCTGTTTTCAAGGTTTGCTTTGGTGTATGTGATTTTAAGATTTTTAAAATGGACCATTAGAGAGAAAATGGTGAATTTTACAAACTTTTAATTTGTCAGAATATACCACAAGGAATACGATCCATGATTGAGATGCTCCCCACAGCCAATCTTCTGTTCTCCTTTTCTCCTGCAGGATGGCACTCAGGTGTGTGTTGTAACATCGTAATGGAAATTCTTTATTGAAGTGAAAGTGCACCTCATTAAAAGAGAGATAAGCATTATGGTTATTTTCTTGGTGTACAGAATGGGTGTAGGAGACACGATATGCTCTGGAACCTGAAACAAACTACCGAGTTGTGAACTTGAAGTTGAAGCCTTGTGGCTCCTAGCCAAAGGAGCTTGATCCACTGAATGCTCCGCTCTTGTTTGCCAAACTGCTTGTGTGCCTCAGGATTACATTCATAGCATCTTTGAGACTTGGGACAGTCCTCATTGTACTAATCCAATCTACAACACAGAATCTCCACATACTTGTTTGTTCTTTATATCCATCCATCCATCCATTTTCCAACCCGCTGAATCTGAACACAGGGTCACGGGGGTCTGCTGGAGCCAATCCCAGCCAACACAGGGCACAAGGCAGGAAACAATCCCGGGCAGGGCGCCAACCCACCGCAGTGTTCTTTATATACAACTTAGTTTTTCAAAGTGCAGGCTTGAAGTTTGGCACACAAGTACTTCTCACCATAATCAGATTTTTGTCAAATAACTTTTGACCTTACACGCTCAGGGCAAAACGAGGAGCCAGAAATGTTATGATGTGATCTGTTGACAGAGAAACTCTTATCGTGTAGGGTCTGATGGTTAGCAAGGAATCCAGGTCCCAATCCCACCCATTACATTGAACTTTATCTTTAATCAGGCATTTGCTTCACTATGTTTGTCGTGGATCCAAGCCATATTGTCACTGAAGTTATTTATTGCAGTTTGTGGTTCCTTATTTCCTCCAAAAGTAAGGAAAAAAAGAATATTGTATACAGAGAAGCTTTCCAGTGCTAACAAAAGTTATGTAATAAATGCAGCACACTTAATTTGACAAGAGTTTGGTAGGGAGTTTTTTTTACCTGTCCATCTTTCCACTTTTTCTCCTGGGCAATGCTGGGTAACTTGGCTTCTTTTCCAGTAAGTCTAAGCTAATGGGATCTGAGTTATTATTATAATATTTCCGCAGTACCGTTAACTTGCACATAGGATTACAATTCTTGGTGGTGGGAGAAACTGTAAATCAGGGGTGTTTTTGTGATTTTGACACTAATGCCCCACAGCCCTGGGGGGGCCTCGGCCTGGCCGATCCGACACGCTGTGTGAGAGTGGAGAGTGGAGACCGCATGCTCTCTATGTCTGGGACACTTTCTCTGGACACTCCAGTTTCTTCCCACATCCCATAAACTTCTGGTAAGTTAATGGTTGTCCCAGCGCTGGCCCAGTCTGAGTGAGGGTGTTGGTGTGTCTTTTGATTCTTGTTTTGCTCCCAGTATTGCAGGCTTCTGCTCCTATTGACCTTGCAGTGGGCTAAGTGGCTGTAGTCAGTTGGTAGAAGATGTGATGAAGCTTTCTGAATGTTTATTTTTTTTCTTCATATGACATATTTCATTTTTGTCCACTAAAGATTCACACCGTATAAATTTGTATTAAATTAGATAACGGTTTCTAAGTAGTGTGCTATTTTGAGGACATTTAAAATTGGGCTTGATGTCATTTTGGAGAAATTCGGTGAATAAGAGTGGCAAGTGTGTTGAGCTGAATGGCCTGTTCATATTAAACTCGTTCCTGAATAATAAATATTCAGCTCTGTTTCCCCCAGTGGTCTTCATCCTCCGTTACTTTCCTTAATTTCACTATTGCTACGTGAACTAGTGTGGTGCCGCGATGTCACCCATTGCACGGGATCCTGAGGTGGGTGCGCCAATGTGCCATATCATCGCATGCTGCCTACCTCTCCTATACTTTGAATTGAATTCCTATAGAATGCTGACATTTACATTCAAGGTAATCGCCAGTCGTGTCTAATCGTATTCGGATTCAGAGTTCATTGTTAATTGGCTTGAACGTTTATTTCTGTTAATCATAAACATCTTTGCTGATAAATTATCTGCCTTGTAAATTGTTTGCAGTATAATTCTAAAAGAAGGTGAATCTAATCAGCACACTGGCGTCAACACCCCCCTCCTGGAGTTAACCGTGTAGTTTACTAAGCGCACCTGTGAATTCTGGGGGGTTTATTACACGCGCCAGCAGACTGCTGAGACTTGGCAGGCGGGCGTTCGTTTTTTTCCTGGCACATGGCTCACCTGTTTGATTTGTCAGCGAGTTCAGCATCTTGAGGCTTGTATCGCTTAGACAGGAGAGCCGAAGCTGTTATCTGTCCCGTGCTACAGAGTTGTAGAACTGTAGATGTTTTTATTTCTTGATATCAGAGTTAGCGTAAGTACATCCAAGAGATTTTCTTTCAAACATGCCAGTTCATCTAAAATTTTGTTTTCAGTCTCAAACTTGTTATTGTAATTCACTGACTAGAGTATTCCATGCTGTTGTTTCTGGACACTCTGCCATGCTGTACACCTGATTATTTTTGTCTATCACTGGAAATTCTGATTTTAAAATAATTTAATGTTATGTATCCACTTAAATGCTATATTTTTATGATTACATTTAAGCCCAGCTTTAGAATCTTCGTTTCAAGTCCCACCTTGGACGCTGCATGGTGTTTACAGTGCATGCACATCCTTTCCTCTCCGTATGAGTAGATTTTCTCATTTTCTCTTGTATCCCAAAGATCTGCAGGGTGTATCGGTTAGCAACTCGGAATTCAAGCCACTGGCGGACCCCACGTGCTTTGCAGTGGACCGAGGTTTTATCTAAGGTTGGTTCCTGCTTTGCTTGCATCCAGGAGGAGGAGGTGGAGGTTGGAAGCTTGCACTGACAGCGTTCACCACGACAGACCACCCGGACTGGCACCCGAGTGCAGCGGGTGACACCTCAGCACCACAGTGGAACAGTGCCAATCCTGCCACCAACTCCCAAGTTTGCCTCCTGCTTGCAGAGCTGGATGCAGGTTAACGTCATACCCAGGACGGGGATGTTAGTAAAGTCTGCACCCCTTATGATAGTTACAGATTTTAATGAATGAACAAATGTGTGAATTATCTATATATATAATTCACTAAGTCCATGGCAAGCAAGACGCACCCAAGACAGCCACGCCCGCAAACTCACAGAGCCCCGCCCACCAACAATTCACTAAACAGCCGACCATGGCGCGAGAGCGAAAGCATTTGTCAAGAATGTTTTCATTAATCAAGAACGAAAGTCGGAGGTTCGAAGAAGATCACATACCGTCGTAGTTCTGACCATGCACGATGCAGACTGGCGATCCGGCGGCGTTATTCCCATGACCCGCCGGGCAGCCAACTGGGTAACCAAAGTCTTTAGGTTCCAGGGGGAGTATGGTTGCAAAGCTGAAACTGAAAGGAATTGACGGAAGGGCACCACCAGGTGTGGAGCCTGTGGCTTAATTTGACTCAACACGGGAAACCTCACCTGGCCTGAACGTGGCTCACAGGTGCATGCGACTGAGGCGGTGTGTGGAAAATGAACAGTCAACGTGACTCCCAAGTGCATGTGGACTGTACACAGACGGAAGCAATTCAGGTGAGGAGTTAGGGGCGGACACATGAGCAGGCAGTGCGTACTGAACGATGAGTACGAGATGACTTAAGAAATCGGCAGACTAGAATGGCGGGAGCAGAATGGGCATCAGACAATTGAACTTGCCTATCTAGAGGATGTAAATGTCCTAACACGGGTTCTGTAGATGAACCTGTGGAAGGATCGTTACCGGTTGTGCCAACACGTCATTGGACGGTTAGGTCCTGAAACCTCTCGAGCCCGCTTCCCTGCCCTCTTCCCAGAGTTCCATCTTTGCATTCACTTACAGTCGTATCCTCAAACCCACCCCATTTGGACAACTGTGTCTTTCAGGAAGTGTTCACCCATCAATACATAATTATGCGGCATATGCTACGCCACGGGTTGGCTAGTTTACATATATTTAGCTAACATTGTATCCAAAGTGATGTACAAATCAAAGAATCCTAGTCCTGCAACATGAGCTCCTTTAGAGTATTATCAGCGGTTAGAGGCTGAACTGGCAAACTTGTGGTTTACAGTTCAACACCCTTGGCATTGTGCCGCACAGCTTGCTGGCTGCCTTTTGAGTGAACATTGTGAAGGAAGATATTTTATACAATGGGGCAGGCTCGTTTGTAAAGTGTGGTCTGCGGACCACCTGTGGTTCACAACACCCCGCAAAGTGATGTTTAAATCACTCATAAATGCCAGTCTTTTATACAGGTACTTGGGTATTTATTTGTAACAATCGGACTGCATCTGACAATCACACTAAAAAGTCAAGTTTAGTCCATAATGAACATGTTTTATAACGACAACCATGAAGCACACCATCTGACTTTCTTACGTGTGGTAGCTGTTCCTGCTCGCTCTGCTCCTGTTCGCTTGCTTGAATCGCCTCCTGTCTTTTTCTCGCTTGACACTTCTTCACGCTCCATTCCTTTGCAGGTCAACTGAAATTCCAACATTAGACCAGCTGTGATGAGAACACGCCATTTGGCCCAACAAGCTCGTCCTTCATATTCCCCCAGATCAGGGCTCCTCAATCACGGTCCTGGAGGGCCGCAGTGGCTGCAGGTTTTTGCTCCAACCCAATTGCTTAATGAGAAGCACTTATTGCTCAAGTAACACTTTGGCTTCATTTTAGTGGTCTCGGTCATTAAGATTTTGAACCCTTATTGCTTATTTTAGTCTTATTCTTGGTTTTTAATTGCCCCTAATTAGCAATAACATGCAAATGACAAAAGCATTTCTCCATTTAGCTTGTTTCTGTGTGTGTTTATCATGCACTATTGGGTTTAATTAAATACTTGGAAGGAAAGTGAAGAGAAAAAAGTGAAGGACAGAGAATTTTAGCCTTCAAATCATTTGGATGATATCCTTAGAAACGGGGGGGGGGGGGGGGGGGTTGTTTGGATCTAGGATATGACATAGCAGAGTTAAAGCACTAATAAGCCATGAAATTAAATTATTGGGAAGAATTGCTTTCTAATTAAGAACAAAAACCTGCAGCCACTGCGGCCCTCCAGGACTGTGATTGAGGGCCCCTGACCTAGATGGTCTAAAATAACATCAAGTTGAGATGTAAAGGTCCTTCAAGTCGTTTTGCCCACAACACCACTTTTTACTTTACTCCATGTGTCTGATGTTTGTGTGAAATCTGCCCTTAACAAATTTACAACTGTGTCTCCATGTTATTCTTGTAGATTTCATTTTTAAAGTAACAACTGGCTATGCAGTGTACACATTTTAATAATAATTTTAAATGCTCTGATCATGTCATCTACTAGTCTCCAAGGTTCAACCCCTTCAGTCTCTTCTTTAAGGCTATGATGTCTTTTTGTTTTTTTTGTAATTCTGAGACCAGCAGTCCAGGTGAGGCCGCACTAGTGTGTCACATAACTTGAGCATAACCACTTTTGACTCGAACTTCACACATCTTGATGTTTAGCCTAACATCCTGTAAGCTTTCTTGATCACCCCTGTACACTGTCTGGATGTCCATAGTGATGAGGCCACTGTGACTCCTGGCTACTTCTCATTAGATGTACTTTCGCATTTCAGACCTCACATTGAGTATTCAGATCTAACATTTTACTTTCTACATTTACTTACTTTAAATTTAGTTTTGCCACCGATCTGGCCAAGTCCCTTTGTAACAGTTGTAGATGCCACATGGGCTGGACGGGCATCCCGGCCAGTAGAGGGAGCAGACCTGGAAGGAAGGACCAGAAAGGGTGGATGGACAACCCATTAAAAAGAGAAGAAGTTCGGTGCACAGTAAGAAGCCAGCAGGGCATGCTGGGATATATAGTCTGGCAGAGCAGCCCTGCTGGGGTCACTGGGTGCCACAAGAGGGTGCTGTAAGGAGACAAGCTCCCTATTATGGAGTTCCATGCAACCCAGAAGTGCTTTCATCGGGCAGTCGCCCTGGCAGCAGAAGTACTCCCGGGTCTGTAATAAAAGGGACCACACTCCCTTATTCAAGCGAGTCAGAGCTGGGAGGTAGTGGAGCGATGCCTGAGTGTGGTAGGGAGGGAAAAGAGAGATATTGTGAGAAGAAGACCTGTATTTGCTTGTGCTCGTGTCACATTTGGAGGTATTTAAAATAAAAACATTTGATTATTTGAACCTGGGACTGTACAAGTGTGTTAGTGTTGGGGTTTGGGGCTCACCGACACCCTGGGTTTATCACACAGTTTAATTGGTTCCATATTATCTGCCCTTCCACCTAGTCTGCTTACTTAACCAGTTTACTGTTTATACTCTTGTCTAGATCGTTTATAAATATTAAAAAGAACGGCTGCCCCAGCAGTGACCCCTGAGGGACACCACTGTTAACATCACCTACGTCTAGCATAAGTTCCCCTCACCATACCCCTTGTCTCCCTGTGTTTGAGCCAGTTGTGTACCCACATACAGACCACACCTTGAGTTCACGCTTGTTTTCCTTTGATCACTAACCTTTAATGAGGTACCTTATCACACGACCTTCTGAACATCAAGGTAAATGATACCATAGGCAACTCTCTTCTCCTTTGCTTTTGTTTTGTTGCCACTGTGCAGCTCTGTTTTCTACATGTGATTGGATGTCAGCTTGGAGAGCCCACCTTTGGACCGTGCAGTCCTTCAGTTCCAGGTGGCTAGTAAGCTGCGCTGCTTGGGCTGCTGGATCAGTGCTGTCAGGGTGTCTGCTGTTATGCCCTTCTAGCTTGAAGCACACATCCTTAAAAACTGGATTGTGATTTTAGCATTTTTCACATATTTCCATAAATTCCTTAGTAAAATAAATGTTATAATTGTAATACAGAAGTACACCAACACTTGAGGTAGTCCTCAGCATTAACTTTAATAAACTTGTCCTCGACACATTAACTCTCTCATTTATTGGA
This sequence comes from Erpetoichthys calabaricus, assembly GCF_900747795.2. Taxonomy (NCBI): domain Eukaryota; kingdom Metazoa; phylum Chordata; class Cladistia; order Polypteriformes; family Polypteridae; genus Erpetoichthys; species Erpetoichthys calabaricus. Next base: position 19,285,974 of record NC_041404.2, read on the forward strand.
TCAATGTGTTGTTTGTTGCTTATGTTTTGACCGTTTTTTTTTTAATTTGTCATTTCTTCTGCTCTCGATGAGACTAAATAAATTGCTTTCACTATTCTGAAATGGAAATGTGTTGTTTCATATATTCTGCAAAATTACCATATTTGTTTTTGAAGAACACCTGGATTCCAGTCAGTAAGGGCCAAAATTGCTCCTTAGAAGTGTTTCCTACCCTGACATGTGGCCATTTTGGCAAAGATCAGCTGCCCCATTCAGTCCTGGCGAGGCTGTGGCTCTCATGTGACCCTGAAGTAGGTTAAAGTGGCTCAATGTGGGAAGGATGGACATGAGCAAATCTCTTACTCTAGGTCTGTGTTAGTGTTGAGGCATCTACAGTGTATGATTTTGTGATGTTCTTTACTTTTAGCAACACTTTTGTTTAAGTGCAACGTTCTTTCCAGGGTGGTCCCATCATCCCTGGCTTCTGACATTTGATTCAGTGACTCTCATAGCCATGCAATTCTTGAATAATAGGCTCGCTAACTGCTCTGCTATGAAGAGAGACATTCATTTAGTTGAGTGGCACTTGTTTTATTTTATGGTGGTGAAGTAGTTAGCTCCAAGGACCCGTCTGTGTGGAGCTGGCATGTTCTTTGCTTGTACTTGTATGATTTTTTTTGTTTTTGTTTTGGGCATCCATGTTGTGTTTAACTGTCGACTTTAAGCTGACTGTGTGCGAGTGAATGTGATCCACGCTTTGGGTTGACTGTCCAGAGAGGACGGCTTCCTGCTCTGCACCTGACACTACTCTCAGTAACCCTGCAAAGGGAAAGGCCAGTTCACAAAACGGACAGCTCCATTGTGCCAAATTAAGGGCGTTAAACACATTTTATGGCATGTCATATTTCTACTCTGCATTCCTTCATAGAAAGACTCTAATGAGCTGACTAGACGTTTAAATAAAAATGCCCAATAAAGACTGTTGGACCCGTCAACATCCCAGCATAAGCTATAGCCTAGAATTGTTATGAAAAACATAAGGAATGGCAGAAACAGAAATTTTTATTTATATGTGAAGATGGCAAACATCCAGTTTCATCTTTAATATTGTACTGTACTGTAAATTATGGACTAGTTTATGTGAGAAGTATTTAACTCTGTTTTGACAGGACCCCATATAATGGTAGGTTTAAATAGTTTATTATAATAATTGCTATTTACAGTCTGTCTGACTGACTTTGGCAGTGCCTATCTCTGTGATTAGCTAGCAGTCAGGAAATTCTCCTCGCGTTGACACAAATAACCGTGACGTTGGGGTTTGCTGGTCAGTTTGTTTTAATGAAAGCTGAGACCATATGTATGGAGCACTAAGGTTGCTGCATTTTTTTTTATACATCCCTGAGGATTTGGTGGCAGGAAGTGAAATCCATTAAAGTTGGTCCCATCTTGACTCGTGCAGAACCACTTTCGGCCTTTTCTGATCAGTTTTTCCTCCTTCTGTCACACACTAACTCAAATAGGACTTGTTCGACCTGACTTCTTGGAAACAAACAGTGACCTCACTTCTCCAATGAGACTGCATGTATGTTGTAAAGGAGGAAGTAGTGAGGACCGGAACTGAACTATAAATGGAGTGGTGCAAGACCAGAGTTAGGCCATATGGTGCCCAGAAGTAAGTGTGCCAGCAATGATAACGTTGTCAGTTACATGAATCCCCAAGTGGTGCTTGCTGCTTTATCCCAGTAGAAAGAGCCCAGGAAGTAATTAGCCCCTGGGCACAGCTCAGTGACAGAAAATATTAAATGTCCCCCATATAGATAGATGATAGCAAAGAAACTCAAATAACATTCATGTGGTCTCCTGCTACTTGGCTATGCTGGCAATGAGCATTGCAGGGCCACTAAGGGGAATGGCCCTGGAGTTCCCTAAGACACTCTCGACCCTGGAAGTTGTTTCCATGGCTGCTCTGGAAGTTGTTCCTGGTTGGGGGGCCACTTCTGAGGCCCATGAAGCTGCAGGACGAGTGAGGCCTTTAGTCGGGACAGTTACTGTAGGCTAAAGCTTACCTTGTGGAAGGTAGAGAGGCCAGAAAAATAAGGAAGGGCAGAGCAGGCAGACTGAGGGGAACAGCAGAGAAAGTGAAGCATCCATCAGACCATGGAGGGCAGATGCTAGATCTGTGTCCAGGTGGCCCAGAGGGGCTTTAGGCTTTGTTGTTTTCCTCTTGCATTTACCTACTGCTGTATACACTCTCCTGCATTTCATTGTTTCTGTTATAATAAATGCTTTCTTTAAAAATCCCTAGAATTCACAGTGAATGCACATACATGTATCCATATTACTAACCGAAGGTTGTAAACCGGATGGGCGCAGGGCTCACCGGATGTACGGAAACCCCAAAGGTCCATGCTGTGACAACGCGCGCGCCTACAACTCGCTTGCGAAAGGAGTCACGGTTCAAACCAACTGTGACAACGCGCGCACCTACAACGCACTTGCGAAAGGAGTCACGGCTCAAACCAAAGGTCCATGCTGTGACAACGCACGCGCCTACAACGCGCTTGCGAATGAAGTCGTGGCTCAAACCAAAGAAAACACAGAAATGAGACTACGACCTGTGAACTACACCTGAGGTAAAGCGTGCACGCCAGGTTGTACGGCCGCCCGGACGCGACAGCCCACACCACCGCATATACCCTCCATGATATGTCTTCACGCAGCGGCTTCCCACCGAGGCGCATATTGCGCTGTGGCGCTCGCCTCACAGTCAGACGCAGCGGCCTCCCAGAGTCAGTAGGTGGCCCCCAAACAACACAACCTGTTCAAGCGGTCGGTGTCAGCGAAGGCAACAGACTCACGTCTCCACAAAACGAAACCGCTTTAGTACAGATATGCCTATTGGATTAAATGACATTTCCCCAGACGCACCCGCCTTCCATGATATGTCATCCATCCACATATCGGATGGAACAGAAACTGATTGCCATTCTAGGATTTCCGATTCGCTAGCGAATCGCGGGGTTTACTTGTATAACATAAAACAAGATGGCATCCTGGGTAATAGTAGCCAGCATTTCTGCAGTATATACTTTTTGATCTCCTCTGCCTTTCTTCTATTAGTGAAAGTAGAAACTCCATGACACATTTTTAAACTTGTTTTGCTCTTCTGCATTTAAAGAACAGAAGAAGGTGAATGGAGAAAACCCACTGGAGCAGAAAGAAGTCATCTGATTAAGCAAAGGCATTTCTAATAGTCAGTTCTGGAATTGTGATAACCAGGGGGGCTGCACAACTTGAACCTGGATGAGTAAAGCTTGTGTTTGGTAATCCTGCACTTGGTAGTTGGTGTGGCTTAAACCGCACTCTTGAGCGTCATTACATTTGTTTTCTAATTTCTTATGTTTGTAATAGGAAAAAGATATTATTACACACCGGTTTGGTCAAAGGCAGCAGATGCTGCAAAACAGAAGCTAGTTGATCTTGATGGCACTGTAAAGAGTGTTGTGGTCAAGCTTCATGAGAAGTCAGCTATGCAAAAATTAGACAGGATTGATGCTTGTGGATTATTTTATTAATTCACTTCCCTTTATTTTTATATAGTGCTCTTCACTGAGTGCAGATGTAGAGAGCTGCAACAACATTACAGGCAGAAACAACTTTATAGATTACTAATTAAATAATAAGTACACATAAAGAGACAGATTTGTTTAAACGCACATTAACATTAAACACACTGGTTTGAAACAGATTAATTGAAATGGAGCCCAGCTATAGCTGTTCATTCATTTATTTATTGAACTGTTCTCATTTGACAATGGAGGATAGGAAAACAAAAACTCCAGTCAGCAACATCCCTGGAGAGAGGAAACCTCAGGGGGGTCCACGGTCAATTGTAAGAGAGAACGTCAAAGTCAGACCCAGTCACAGTCCTGGAGACCTCCGCCAGCTGGCTGCCCACCCTGACCTGGGCATTCTACAGTAGAGCCTGTGCTTAGGGCATCTAATCTTTTCATCCGTTGATTCCGAGGCTCCCAGTAAAGCGGACGTCAGTAGGAAAACAGCTTGGATGAAAATGAAGTTGTACCAAGTGCCACAGCGGGATACTGAGAAGAGAAACAGAGCAGAGAAGTGTTAGTAACAGTTCAAAATTATTATGTTACTGATGATATTTTTACACAAATGATGGCAAATAAAGATGTAATATGCGCAGCTACTTAGCATCTCTATTTAGGAAATCAGCTGGTACAGTGGGGCAGTGGGTAGAGCTGCAACTGCACGAGTCCACTGTCCTGGGCTCAGATCATTGTTTGTGTTGAGCTAGCAGGTTCTCACTATTTTTTATGGGGTTTCCTCCTAATTCCTCAAAGAAGTGCATGTTCAGTTAATTAGCTGGTTGTTTTAAACCTTGTGCCCGATGCCGCCGGAGTAGGCTCTGCTCCCTGCGTTCTTAAGTCGGTGGGTTTGGGATGTGTGTTACGTTCTCATTAAGCTGCTATTTACATACACCTCAGCACAACTAAAGGCACTCACAAGAGAGAACTGCTTCAGAAAGTGGCAAGAACGATGGGAGAAGTGTGTTTGAAGTGAAGGGGGATTAATAGCAATGTGTCTTTTACTGTAATCATTTTTTTTTAAAAATTTAAACATTCACCGCATTTTTTGATCACACCTCGTACATCAAGGATGAAGTGGTTAATACAAATGAATGGGTGAACACCTCATCATCATGACAGCCTTGAGCCTGTTTCAATTCTAATGGTCATTGTTAACTGTTGTCCATTTGTAATTAAAACCATCACAGTGTATTCTGGGTACTGCTGTTAAAAGTCAGTGTAAAGTAGGCTCAGTAACATCGAAGTGAACAGAAATGGCCGAGCTGCACTCAAGACCAATAGCATCCCATCCCTTACTAATACAGCTTCTTATACAATACGACGGAATTGCTGTTGCCCTAGAAGGAGATAGAAATGGCGGAGGGCTCATTAGTTTTGGTCTATTTTTTTTTTTTTTTTCTAAGCCAGTGCTGCTCATCAGTTTTAGTCTTCTAAGCCAGGGCTGTCTTGTGTGTTGAAAATGTGGCCTTTCAAAGACACCACTGTTTGGCCCTTATATTGTACTTATTCAGCCGTGCCCATGTCCCTGAAAGGCAGTAAGTGGTGGCACGGCAGTACATTAAAGCCTGAAGGGCTTTCACTCCTTAACATTTTTGTGATTGCATTAGCACAATGTTACGATTGTTTCCTTTTGTAACGAGAAAGCCTTCAATAGTATTAGTAAGGTGGGCCGAGAAGACTGGAATGATCAGCCAGTGTTCATTGGCATTGCTTGCCACCAGGAATTGCACACATTTCTCCTGTTGAACTTTGATAGACAATCCAACTCAGGTGAACTTGGAATAAGGAAGCAGCAGTGGGGCGAGATTGTCGGCCCGTATCCCGACATCCCTGCCATGGCTTTCCATCAGCCAGTAGCTTTATTTTTGTTGGGCCTTTCCCAGACTTTATTAGATTAAGAGGCTACCGCTGGGCTTAGCGTCAAGTACAAGATGTACAATTGCCAGCAAAACGAGAAAGGAGTATTATTTAAATGTGCAACACGATTTTAGCATTTTGGAAAAGCAGATCACTAAAATCAGTATTAACACTTCAGTTAAAATGTGGTTTTGAAGTTTAAAAGAGATTGGGGCAGAATGAATTGGTACCGTTCCTCATTTAGGGCAGATTCCTCTTTTTTGTAAACAGCTGGGGAGAAGAAGTTCAACGCTAGATAATAAGAACTAAACTCAAGTGAATTTGTACTTGTAACTGGCAAAAAAGGGAGCAGCAGGCAATATGTTCTAAAAGACACAATGTGATGGCACTTGCACGTAGCTGATTTTTGATTTTAGTAAAGGTGGACATGATTGACTGATGTATCAATGATTAAAACTGCTTCATAGTCCACAGTCTGAGAGCTAATGGACTCATTCACCACCCCCGGAGGAGGAGGAGAGCAAAGACTTCTGGAACTGTTGTGCTTTACTTCTCCAGCATTTTGTTAAAAAGCAGAAAGTGAACAAGAAAAATCTCACCATGCAGTAAAGTGCTGGAATTCCAGTTCTCTCATGATTAATTATGATTTGTTCATCAGTATCCAAGTGAATAGCACTGAAACTTTGCAGTTTGCTGGGTATAAGGACCCCCACACTGATGCTTCCTCTTGATAAAATGCCAGCCTAGAGAAGTTTTGTTGATTTGAGTCCCTGAAGCGGACACAGTTCCCATGATGGAACAAGGACGTCTACTGCTAAAGTGTACAGAGCATTTCTTTTAGGGGCTTGTTTCAATGTAGGTGGATAGCATTGTGGAAATACAAGATTATTTTTCTGAAATTGAAAGGAGATATAGCCCCCCAGGCCCAGGGGTCCTTGGTATGGGAAGTATTTAACTGGTGACGCACTGGATAACTTTACTGCTTCACAGCTCCAGGAGCCAGCTTGGTCGCCTGCTTTGTGCTTCTCGTTTTGCAGTTTGCATTTTCTCCCTGTGTTTCTCTCAGTAGTGAAGTTTTCCATCCATATACCAAATATAATAGCTAAACTGGCCCAGCGTCTGTGAATGTGGGTGTATGCCCAGCAAAGTCCTGGACTGGCACCCGGTTGAGAACTAAGCACTTCTGGTAGATTGACGGACAGCCATCCGAGGGATGGGCACACCTCAGGTAGTTTAGCATGGTCACTTGCTTTTCACATGCGTGTCCTCCGCCAGGCTGAGCGCCTGTAAAAAGCCTAAGTGATCCCAAAACAATGCACAAATAAGCAAATGTTCGTGCTGCCACTTTGCTTGTCCTGGCATTTTAGTAAAAACAATGATCAAGCATTTCTTTGATATTTTATTTTAAAAATGATGCCCATTTCCGTCTCAGCTTTGCATCTGCTGCATAAAGTTGAGATATCGTAAAAGCTGAAACAAAAGTCTTGAGCCAAAATGTCTCTGTTTAGTGAGACATCTGGAAAAAATCTGGTGTGTTCCAATGCCATCCCGCCATTCTGCAAATCTCTCCCCCAACCAACTGACGGGCAGGATGAGGAAACGGTTAATTTACAGTATGTTAGCATTTTATTTTTAGGCTTTTTTTTTTTTAAGGCAGCTGTCACTAAGCAACAGCAATGGGATGTGATACTTCAGCTTAGATAACAGCAAAGTTGAAACCATAACGTGGGCTTTGCAGAACTATCTGAAAGAATATAGTGGTCCCAGTGAGCCACCTCCACAATATCTTTTGGCTACATTTTGTCAAAGACCCATCTTCATTGCTTCATTAGCTCTGAAAAACACCGACCAGGAAAGAGGAGCACAAAATTATAACTCTCTTCCCAAACAATAGTTCATGACTTGTCATTTACAAATGGAGTTGATGCTTCCTGACGCCTCTTCTCATAGTCCAAATATCTGCTATTAGGTTAATGGATGACTCTAAAATGGCTATTTGTGAGTCTGCCTTGTAATGAACTGACATTGTGTCTGTCTATCTATCTATCTATCTATCTATCTATCTATCTATCTATCTATCTATCTATCTATCTATCTATCTATCTATCTATCTATCTATCTATCTATCATATTATATAGTGTCTGTCTGTCTAACGTGCCTCCTTCTCTATGCACAAGCCTCTCTGTGTTTGTCTGTCTCTCTGTCTGTTTCTGTCAGTCATAGTGCCAGGGACCAGGGTACATCATTTTGCTGTCTGTTTCAAGTTTGGATACTTTCCCATTGTGCTCTCTTGGTTCTCCAACTTTCTCCTAAAATATTCAGATTAGATTAACTGACAGCTCAGTATTGATCTTGCATGACTGGGCTTGGCGTCTGCTTTACTGCTGCTGTTTGGTGGCCACCAGTTCCATATAACCCAGTGATGGCAAATAGCCGGATGGCTGTGTATGTCCATGTATCTGCTATAAATAGGGATAGTCTTGTTGTGCCCCAAAAATGCAAATCAAACTGAGTGACACCAGAAGAGTCCTCGCACAGACTCACAACAGCAAACACATAAGCGCCATCCTGCTCTGCCTTCACTGGCTGTAAGTGGCCTTGCTCTGGACTACATCGCCTTGCTCCTGTCCACCCACGAAGGTCCACTGATTCTGCCATTCTTGTTGCGAGCCGAACTAAACTGTGCTGTATCGGTGACAAAGCCTTCAGCTATATAGCGCCCAGAACACTATGGAATGACCTCCATAAATGAATGAGATCAGCCAACCCAATTAATTCTTTCAAAAAACTTATTAAAACTCATTTGTTCAGGAAGGCTCTCGTGTCATTCGGACCCTTCTTTCAGTTTAACCTCTCTGTCTAGATGCCCAGAAAGGTTTATGCTTTTACCTCAAATTCTGCTATTTGTTCAGGGTTTTCTTGTAGTGTTCATGTTTTTGTATTTTTATTCAGGTGCATTGTCACTTATTTCAATTCTTTGTATATCCTGCATTTATCTTTATTTAGTGTTTTATGAGGATATTATTTATATCCAATGTCGTATATGCCCTGTTGTTCTTTCTGAATTTCTGTGAAGCACTTTGAGCATGGCAATGGCACTATAGAAATAAATTGTATTATTATTTTTCTTAAATATTAATGCTGCGTGGTGTCACAGTCACTTGTAACTGATTAACAGCTGTGTTCAGTGTACTCACAGATGGGCTTCAAGTGGAGAAGGACAAACAAGTCATAATTGTCTTTACCTCTCTACTAGACTTAGGTGGACCTGTCTAGTTTTGTTACCCGTCCTGTTACGCTTGCTGAACAAACTGGCCCTAGCCTAATGTTTACCTCTTTTGTAAGTCACTTTGGAAAAAAGTGTCTGCTAAGCAAATAAATATAAATGTAAATGCTTGACTGGAAGAAACCCAAGCCACCACCTTAATGTCCTATAGTATCTGAAATTGGAAAAAATCAAATTCTCACTCAGCGGATCAGTTTAAAATATGGATGGTTCTAATCAATTACATTTTAGAATAAGCTTCATATTGGGGAAAGAATTCTCTTCCTGCCTTGTTGCTTCAAAGATTTGCTTTGTCGGCTGGCTCTCCTCTCTTTCTTTCTTTTGGGTAGGGGTTGAATTTTGGTTTTAATAATTCTTTGCATTTATATAGCGCTTTTCTCACTACTCAAAGCGTTCAGCAATTGTAGGTTAAGGGCCTTGCTGAAGGGCCCAACAGAGCAGAGTCCCTTTTGGCATTTACGGGATTTGAACCAGCAACCTTCTGATTACTAGTGCAGATCCCTAGCCTCAGAGCCACCACTCTTTTAAGTTTGATTTGATTGTATGGATTGTTATTTGCTTTTAATTAAAATTAATAAAAACAAAAAATATATATTAATGCTGCAGAGGATGATGGTGAAGAACCAAAAATCTACACAGAAATAAAGCTGTGTATGTGTGTGAGTTGACAGGTGGAGTTTGCTCATTCAGAGTGAACAAAATGCTTTTCCATCCATCTATTTTTGAGCAGTTGGAATCCATTTCAGTGTGAAAGATGGTTAAACTCTGCTCCAGCAGCATCACCGGGCGTACTACGTAACAGTAGAGCGTCAAAAGACTTCTTCATACTTGCAACACACTCAGCGCACTGGGAGGAAAACAAGAGTACCCGGAAAAAAGGCCCAAATACACCTGGGAAGGACGGGCAAATTGCACTCAGACAAGGACTCTGGAGCCGTGAGGCAGCAGCTTTAAGCACCATCAGATATGTGAATATAGCGTATAAACGTAAATATTGTAAAGTCACGTCTGTAAGTACTCTGTGAACTCCTAAATGGGCATCACTGAGTTAAAATGGATGGTGGCTTTTTCCTTCTGTTATGTTTTAAAGCCACACTTGAGGCACAGGGCTACAGATGGATATAATGATTGGCAGCACAATGGCATACTTTCAATTATTTCTTCTCATTATGTGAAGTCCCAGTGATGCCATGTGCACATTGCTGTTTCGGTATTTGACAAGAGCTTCTGGTAGCTAATCTGTCAGACTGACAAGCACTGGTGTGAAGGCGGAACGCACAGGTGGTATGAGTCAATGCTGCGTGACAGGATCCAAATGCACTGTTTCATCTCCGTCCCTGGGCGCCTTTCCCTTTATATTCTTGCGATGCATTTGTGTCCGGAAAAAAAAAAAAAAAAAAAAGTGCAAAAATACGAATGCCCCAATGTTTAGCGCGGCCGCTGTCTCAAAACTCCAGAGGCTTTGGCTCGAACCGTGACCCTGAGTGTGCACTGTCTCCTCATGTTCATGTACCTTTCCTCCAGGTACGACAGTTTGCTTTTCCATCCCAAAGATGTGCAGGTTAGGTTTATGGCCTACTCTGAACTGGCCCAGCCTTTGTCTGACATCCTGCCTCACACCTGACGCTGCTGGGTCAGGCTCGGGCTCCACAAGTCACTGCATTGGATTCAGAAAATGAATGCGGTAAAGACTTCAAATAAAGCAGTGGTGTATATATTTCAGAATTAAATAATAATTTGGGCAATTTACATAAAACCTCCTGGGTGGAATCCAGCCAGCCAGTCTGCCCTTGTGCTGGACTAGTAGGAAGGGCCCGAATGTTCCAACAGTAATCTGTTCAACTAAGCCTGTTTTTCTTTTTATTGTGAATCAGATTGTTCTGATTGTCCCAAATTTGTGGTCATGACAGCAAACACATTGCAGAAAGGAACAGCAGCTTGCTCATCAAAATGCTCCTTTTCAGATTTAATCCACATCTTTTTGCAGGATTTTCAAATCCAGTAATAGAGGGACTTACCCATTCCAGCCATTTTGTCAACTTGTCAATAAAGTTATTGCTAACATGGACTTTGGATTTCAGTATAATTGTATTTTCTTAGTGCAAGGGCATCAGTGTTGCATTATGTATTCCACATATCATCAGTCAGACCTGTCGGTGATTTAGTTTTTTAAATTTGATATACTTTGTTCATTCCTGAGGGGAATTTGTCTTTTCACATGACCTTTGGAGGTCAGAGTGCATGGCCAGCCATTGTACAGTAACCTTGGAGCAATTTTCAGGTTAAGGGCTCAATGGTGTAGGATCCCTCCTAGCAGTAATGGGATTTGAACCGGCAACCTTCCAGAGACTAGCATAGATTCAGAGCCATCACTTAACATTTCTAATATCTCAGATTTTTTTTTTTTGTTCCTCTCATTCTCTGTTTATTTATTCTTGAGAATGTGATGGCTTCTTGCCTAAATGTAACTCCATCACTTCAGCTTCAGGCAGCTACTACTGTAGTATGAATATCACGTTACTGAATATCTAACCCCATCGCCTGCTTTTCAGCTTATGAACATTGCACTTTAACCAAATGCTCTGAGGCGGCTTCCTTTTTGCAGCTTTTGACCTGATGGCACTAAATTGAAATGTGCTATTCAAAAATGAGCTACTGTTGTATTGTGAGACATTTGGTTGTCTATTAATTTATTCCAAGAAAAAATCCGAGAATCCTGTTTGTGTTTACAGTGAAAAACCTGCCATGTGTCTGAAACTGCATTGTGAAGCCTGATGGATGATTTTCTAACACTTGCAAAGACAGTTAACAATCTATTGCGTTTTGTTTAAAATTTCAGCTGAGCCACCTACCATCAGTAACAGTTGTTTGGGCAGTGACTTATGTATTTATTGTTTTATTTTCTGAGCAGGCACGTTAAGCATTCCTTTTGAAATGGGCTCAAGGTGTGGCTGGAACTTTCAGATGAAGTGCCAGCCCGTTGCTTTGGGCCAATTTATCATGAAAGTTCAATTAAAGACAGCAAGTCATGGTATAGCAGAAGAAATTGAGGCCAGAAAAGTTACATAATAGTAACATAATATTCTCAGATCCACACAGAGTCAAAAGGGGCAGGACTGGGTGCAATGTTAGGGTTGTTAGTGTATTGCAGGACCCAGTCACACACAGACACACACACACCATGCAGCATTACTAATCAATCTAACACAGAGACGTTTAAACAAAATGAGAGACAAGATGGCGAGTAGTTTGCATCCTGGGTCATTTCTTGACTAGAGTGCCCTCGGTGTGGAGTTTTTCAGTTGCTTTCATGGCACCATCCAAAGACACACTGCTGTTCCTTTAGCCTGGTTTGGTTCCTTCCTTTTGCCTGATGCTGCTAGTCTAGGGTCCACCCCGAAAAACCTCACGATCCTGAATTAGATTAGACAGGTTTGAAAAAGGCTGACACTAGTATTTGGTGTGTGCTTAAGAGAGAAACAAACTGAGGACCTGGAAAGTGTTTGTTTCTCAAACTACTGAGACTGATGTCTTTCTTCTCTTATGCAGTTGTGCATCTGGGCCTTCCTTTTTTTTCTGTTCGGGTTTTATGCAGTTTCAAGACAGTGATAGACACCTTTGTTTTATATATACAGTGGAACCTCGGGTCACAACCATAATTTGTTCCAAAACTCTGGTCGTAACCCGATTTGGTCGTGACCCGAAGTAATTTCCCCCATAGGATTGTATGTAAATACAATGAATCCGTTCCAGACTGTACGAACTGTATGTAAATATATTTTTTTAAACATTTTTAAGCACAAAAATAGTTGAGTATACCATAGAATGGACAGCGTAGTAGTAAACTAAATGTAAAAACATTGAATAACACAGAAAACCTTGAACAGAGAAAAGTAACATTGCAAGAATTCACGCTATAGCCTTACGAACTGCTGCTGTAAACACTTTTTTAATGAGTTTTAAGCACAGGGAAAAAATGAACATTTGAAAAATCCGTAATTTAATAAACAACCAAGAAAAGTAACATTGCAACAATGCACGCTACTAACCGAAAAATGAACATTTGAAAAATCCGTAATACAAAAACTAACCATAAACTAACCTTGCATGAGTTGAGTTCTGGCATGAAGGAAGTGAGGAGGAACTGGGTGGAAAGGAGATTACAGTTTTGAGGTAAAGTCTGTGACAATGCGGGTTCGCCCTTAAACCCGTCACCGTCGGTAATGTTACCAATGAGCATTACAATGAGGCACTACTGTACAATGGAGCAAGGGGATGGTGCAAAAAGTGCCAAGTGCTTTTACTAAAATCAACAAAACAATCAGAAACAAAGTCCAAATTAAATAAAGTGCAGTGCTTTCAGAATCCTTCAATAAATAAATGATCCCATAAAAACAGAAGTGAAGTGGAGGTTAAAATCCAATAGAAAAAAGTCTTCATTAAATACAATGAGTTTAAAACAATGCTGGAAGCAGTCTCTTTAAAAACAAGCCCAGTGCAATCTTTAACTGCCTTCTCGGCCTTATGCGGCCAGCCGTCTCTCTCGCGCTCTCTCTCACACACTCTCTATCTCTCGCTCGCTCACTGCACAGGGAGAGACTGAACACGTGTGGAAATCATCGGCGCGTACAAACCGGAAGGGAAACTGGCTTGTTCGTCACCCGAGTGTGTAGTCGTGAACAGATGCAAAAGTTTGACGAACTTTTTGGTCGTAACCCGATTTATACGTGGTCCAAGACGTTCATGACCCGAGGTTCCATTGTGTGCGTGTGTGTGTGTGTGTGTGTGTATATATATATATATATATATATATATATATATATATATACATACATATATACATACAGTTAGGTCCATAAATATTTGGACAGAGACAACTTTTTTCTAATTTTTGATCTGTACATTACCACAATGAATTTGAAATGAAACAACTCAGATGCAGTTGAAGTGCAGACTTTCAGCTTTAATTCAGTGGGGTGAACAAAACGATTGCATAAAAATGTGAGGCAACTAAAGCATTGTTTTAACACAATCCCTTCATTTCAGGGGCTCAAAAGTAATTGGACAATTGACTCAAAGGCTATTTCATGGGCAGGTGTGGCAAGTCCGTTGTTATGTCATTATCAATTAAGCAGAAAAAAGGCTTGGAGTTGATTTGAGGTGTGGTGCTTGCATGTGGAAGATTTTGCTGTGAACAGACAACATGCGGTCAAAGGAGCTCTCCATGCAGGTGAAAGAAGCCATCCTTAAGCTGCGAAAATAGAAAAAACCCATCCGAGAAATTTCTACAATGTTATGACTGGCAAAATCTACAGTTTGGTACATCCTGAGAAAGAAAGCAAGCACTGGTGAACTCAGCAAAGCAGAAAGACCTGGACATCCACAGAAGACAACAGTTGGTGGATGATCGCAGAATCATTTCCATGGTGAAGAGAAACCCCTTCACAACAGCCAACCAAGTGAACAACACTCTCCAGGGGGTAGGCGTATCGATATCCAAGTCTACCATAAAGAGAAGACTGCATGAAAGTAAATACAGAGGGTGCACTGCAAGGTGCAAGCCACTCATAAGCCTCCAGAATAGAAAGGCTAGATTGGACTTTGCTAAAGAACATCTAAAAAAGCCAGCACAGTTCTGGAAAAACATTCTTTGGACAGATGAAACCAAGATCAACCTCTACCAGAATGATGGCAAGAAAATAGTATGGAGAAGACATGGAACAGCTCATTATCCAAAGCATACCACATCATCTGTAAAACATGGTGGAGGCAGTGTGATGGCTTGGGCATGCATGGCTGCCAGTGGCACTGGGACACTAGTGTTTATTAATGATGTGACACAGGACAGAAGCAGCTGAATGAATTCTGAGGTGTTCAGAGACATACTGTCTGCTCAAATCGAGCTAAATGCAGTCAAATTGATTGGGCGGCGTTTCATGATACAGATGGACAATGACCCAAAACATACAGCCAAAGCATCCCAGGAGTTTATTAAAGCAAAGAAGTGGAAAATTCTTGAATGGCCAAGTCAGTCACCTGATCTTAACCCAATTGAGCATGCATTTCACGGGTGAAGACTAAACTTCAGACAGAAAGGCCCACAAACAAACAGCAACTGAAAGCCGCTGCAGTAAAGGCCTGGCAGAGCATTAAAAAGGAGGAAACCCAACATCTGGTGACGTCCAGGAGTTCAAGACTTCAGGCTGTCATTGCTAGCAAAGGGTTTTCAACCAAGTATTAGAAATGAACATTTTATTTCCAGTTATTTAAATTGTCCAATTACTTCTGAGCCCCTGAAATGAAGGGATTGTGTTAAAAAAATGCTTTAGTTGCCTCACATTTTTATGCAATCGTTTTGTTCACCCCACTGAATTAAAGCTGAAAGTCTGCACTTCAACTGCATCTGAGTTGTTTCATTTAAAATTCATTGTGGTAATGTACAGAACCAAAATTAGAAAAAAGTTGTCTCTGTCCAAATATTTATGGACCTAACTGTATATATCCATTGTCTATCAGCAGCTAAGTGAGTTTGTCTCCCCTCTGAGGTTTTGTTTTGCCGATGTGCTCGCCTCGCTTGTGTATTAGCGGCTAAGTGAGTTTCTCTTTTCTCAACGGTTTCACTTTGGTGACAGAGTTGCTTTCTTTGAGGTTCATGCTGTAGCCTCGCACTTCTGGGCCGGACAAACAGACACACTAACTTCCATACTTAGACGTTTATATATAAGATATAGTAGCAGCAGGCCGGGATGCCCTGACAATGGAAGGGCCAGGGGCAGAGAGCTTTTTCAGGACATTTTCTACCCTGGACCGATAGAAGTGCAGCCCCCTTGGCTTGCACCGGGGCCACAGGTTTGGAGCATGGAAGCTCAACCCTGCTGGGGCCCCCTGTCAGTGGCCTGGACATGTTGCTTGGCCCTGTTTGGCAGCACTTCTGCCACACCAGGAAGTACTGGTGGAAGAAGGTCGTTGGACACCTGGAGTTTTTCCGGGTGTCCTATCAAAGCAGGCCAGTTGCCACTGTTCAAGGGCTAGAGTCAAGAGGAAGGACAAGCATTGTGGAGGTTTAAGGTTTCTTTATTTAGTCATGTTTACACAAGAAAACATGAAATTTGCCTTCTCAGTTGCATCTAATAACAGACAGAATGAAATACAACAGACAAATAGAAACAAGAAAGGTTAAGGTAAGGCAGTTAGATAAGGGTTGGAGGCAAAAAGGTCAGTGCTGTAACTGTTCCCATTATTTGTATTGTGCTAAGAAGTGGGGAGCAAGTAGAAAGTGCTTCCCCATGGAGGAATAATGATGTGTGTTGCACTGGAAGTCATGTCTGTGCCTCTCTGTGTTGGGTTAGGGCAGCTGTATTCGCGCAGGCTTCACAATTTATATATATATATTGCTATTACAGCACAAAGGATTCCAGTTAACCTTACCTAAAACATGGAGAAGGTTTGTCTATCTGATAAGATGTTGATCTTAAGTTTCTTATTTTTCCACAGTCTATAGGAAGATCAGCTGCCCTTTAGCAGTTGTTTCTTATCTCCGTCTATATAAGCTTAGGAATGTCTTTGTCTAGTCAGAGTGGCTCACTAAGAAGGAAGAGTTCATTTTCTGCTCTCTGGTAGATCTTTGGAATAAAAGTAAATATATTTACAGAATCTTTTGCAGAATTCAGAACATTTATTTAAATGAAATCCATGACACAAGGACAAGTAGATGACATATCCCCTATCCAGTTGCCACTTAGTGACCATTTTGATGTCTGGGCACACAGCATATGCATACCCGTGGCTAACAGTTCTAGTTCCAGTCTGACTGAGGTGTCTGCTCCAACAGGCCTATTCTATAGTGGAGCTGCACTTTTTGGGATTCACTCTAAATCTGTCCAGGAGGACGCCAATCCTATTTACTACCTTTCTCATTAAGTAGTGGATACATTTTAGGTAGTAGCTACTCTATGAGCATGGGCTGCATTAACAGAACATTTCTTACTGTATTTTGGAAGACTGGCACATACTGTATGCTATGATGGCCTCTTAGCTGCTTAAAACTCCTCAGCTCATATTCTGTCCTTACTGCAGCAGTTTAGCTTGCCCCAGAGCCCAAAGCGCCCTAGCTCAAGTACTCACAGGCAGCTTTTGTCCCAGACAAAGAGTGTTTTGTTTCCCAAACTAAGAAGTGCACTTTTGGGTTAGCCGCCTACCCTGTGATGTTCGGTTCTAACTGGTGCTAGCTCTCAAACAAACCCATTTATATAAAGGATTCGTTTTGGAGTTGTAGACCTCTCCTTCTTTTATATTGGCATCCATAAATTATGTGTGGGCTGACCTAAAGCTCAGACACTTGTCCCAATTTAAAGGCACTGTGTCACACTTGGATCACCTGATCCCACTGCCAAAAGGCAAAACAGAGCCAGAATCAAAGAACACAACCTCTGCAACACTTGAAGATGCACCTCCACATTCAAGGAAGGCTGCAGGAGTTTTCATGGATTTTTTTTTTGTTTATTTTTGCTTTTTAATTTTTAATAGTGTCTTTTAACTGTTTTCCATCTTATGGCTTTGTTGTGTCTTTTCTTTTTCTCTTAAGCTTTTCCCTCCTTAAATTGCCCCAGGTATTTTATTGTTAATATTTTCTCTTTAGTCCTTGATGTTATTCTTCTGTAAAATCTGAAGATTATTTGCTTCCTGGACCTTTCCATATTCCACCGTCACACTTTGCCTGGCTTTGATCTGATGGCCTGCCCTGCACTTTGTGAGCCACACTTGACAAGGCATCATTGTCACATCTTTGGTAAACTGTTGATCATCGATTTTTTGGGGGGGCGAGTTAGCTGAACCCCCTTCTTAGCCCTCCCGTCTACCTGTGTGAAAGCTCAAAGGACAAATCGGTGACTGGGCTTCTGTGATGCTAATTCGTTTACAATGAGTCCAGGCATTTAGTTGACATATCAATTTCAGGTTTATATTTGAATGTGCTGTTCACTTTGTCTGCATTTTAGTAGTTTTAAATAGAACACCATTCTGGTTTCATGGATCCCATTATCCTTTTTGAAGATCTTGGACTGTAGATATTATCTTTCTATGTGCTGTTTCAATGGTTTTTGGTGTCATCTAGTTAAGAGTATATGATTCTCATTGACACACACACATAAACTGAAAGCCACATTAAGGTCTTCGTGAATCTGTGTAGAACAGGACATCTGATAAACCTGAATTTAACACTTCTGGCCATGGACCCACTTTGTGATCCTGCACTGGAATTACCATCCTTTGGAACGACTCACCCCAGGAGTGTGAATCTGGTAGAACTGAGGTCAGGTCATCCTTCTGAGGCAGAGATGGCAAGGACTGTGTCTGAAGCTGCAGTCTTCCAGGTGTTTACCAATTCTTTGACTTATAGAAGAGAGGCCTAATAAACATCAGAGCTGATGAGAGCCTGCGTCCAGCCTCACCTAGAGTGTGCCAGAAGGCCAGCTTAAGATTCTTGGGTGACAAGTAAGCCCGCGATTCGCTAGCGAATCGGAAATCCAAGAATGGCAATCAGTTTCTGTTCCGTCCGATATTTGGATGGATGACATATCATGGAGGGTGGGTGCGTCTGGGGAAATGTCATTTAATTCAATACGCATATCTGTACTAAAGCGGTTTCGTTTTGTGGAGACGTGATTCTGTTGCCTTTGCTGACACCGACTGCTAGCAGAGTGGAGCACAGCAAGTTTAGTTCACAGGTTGTGGTGTTCGTGTGCCAGCCACTGAGTCGGGGAAGCCGCTGGGTTTGAGTCTGTGACCGTTATGTGATCTATATTACTGGCACAGTGGATTAGAGCAAGTGTGTTGTTTGGGCGCCACGTACTGACTCTGGGAAGCCGCTGCGTTTGACTCTGGGGCGTGCACCACGGCGCAATATGCGCCTTGGTGGGAAGCCGCTGCGTGATGAAATATCATGGAGGGTATATGCGGTGGTGTGGGCGGTCGCGTCTGGGCGGCTGTACAACCTGGCATGCACGCTTTACCTCGGGTGTAGTTCACAGGTCGTAGGCATGGTAAAGTTTCCATTTAATTCACTAACCCTATTTGAACTAAAGCGGTTTCTTTGTGTGGGTGCCTTCCTTCATTGTTTGTATCCATGACTGTACAGGTTGTGTTGTTTGGGCGCTCACAGGTTGTGTTGTCTGGGCGCCACCTACTGACTCTGGGAAGCCGCTGCGTTTGACTCTGGGGCGGGCGCCACGGCGCAGCATGTTGTGTTATTTGGTTTTGGGCGCCACCTACTGACTCTGGGAAGCCACAGTGTTTGACTCTGGGGCGGGCGCCAAGGCCGCAGTGCGCATGCGTGCGTTTGACTCTGGACTCTGGGGCGGGTGCCAAGGCCGCAGTGCGCATGCGCCTCGGTGCGTCCGCCGTGCATAAATTAACTGTGGTTTAGTAAGATAGATAATGGGAGAGGCAGCTTGATGGCTGAGGTCTCCAGGACTCTGAAGAAATCCAAATCATATTATGTGATATCATCGACTGTTGAATTCTGCTCCATGCTTATAATATTTTTATTTATCTGTTATACTGTATTGACGATTACTTGTATTCTGTTCTGCGTATTGTATTGTATCGACCCCCTTCTCTTTGACACCCACTGCACACCCAACCTACCTGGAAAGGGGTCTCTCTTTGAACTGCCTTTGGTTTCTTCCATGTTTTTCCCTACTAGGGTTTTTTTGGGAGTTTTTCCTTGTCTTCTTAGGGGGTCAAGGCTGGGGGGCTGTCAAGAGGCAGGGCCTGTTAAAGCCCATTGCGGCGCTTCTTGTGTGATTTTGGGCTGTACAAAAATAAACTGTATTGTATTGTATAATAAGATTCTGTTTTCTGATGGCCACAATTCCACTGTTGTGTAGTGTGGTGCCGTGCCATTGCTACACTGGACATCATCTTCAGAGCACCATTGTTATTCTGAAACATGATGCTGGTGTTAACATGCTGCGGAAATGAAGCTCAACTGTAGACATGTGTTTCCATCCTGTAAATCTCTTTTTGGTTTGATCAATGGCAGGAGCAGAATTACATTTTGTCACAAAATTCACAAAGGGTGACATAATCATTCCATGCTGTAACATTGGGAAGATGGATGATTTTTACAGTTGTTGTAAATTTAGATTTTAACCCATTAGCATTTTGAACATGTTTCACATTTCATTTTTAAAAATATAAATACATTAACACAAAGCGAATTATGTTTTACTCTAAAAGTAAGAAGTTTTTCAAGGTGAAATTTTGTGAATACGTTCTAAAACCTTTACAAGGGTAGGTCTGGCATTGTAAGTGAAAGTTATGTTATTTTAGTCTTTTACATTTGTGGTAGCCCTTGTGTTGTTAAGTAAAGCGTTAGTTCTGAATTTAAAAGTCTGTCTCCCCTAGTGGCTTAAGATGGTGGTTTCTGGGGCACACAAGGTAACATGAAACAAAAGCTTTAAACTTGTGTCCACTTTGATGTTTGTTCTTGAGTTTTAATTCACATAAGAACATGAAACTTAAGGAATCTGGCAAACAGGAGGAAACCATTCAGTCCATCAAGCTTGTTTGTTTAGTTAACAGCTAAGATGTCTCAATATCTCATCCAGCTACTTCTTAAAGCTTGTCAGGATATATGCTTTATCTCCAAGTCTCGGTAGTTTATTCCAGACTCCAACAACTCTTTGTATAAAGAAGTGCTCCCTGGCTTCAGTCCTAAATGCACTTTGCCGTAATTTTAACTGGTGTCTTCAAGTATGTGATTCACCCTTAAGAATCTACTTTATCAATGCCTTGGAGGATTTTGGAGACCTGGATTAGGTCCCCACCCAATCTCCCCTGCTCGAGACTACACAGGTTTAATTCTCTGAGCCTGTCAGAGTAGGACATGCCCTTAAGTCCTGGGATGCACTTTCTTGGTCTCCTCTGACCAGCTTCAAGTAGTATTACGTCTTTTTTTTAGCATGCCGTACATATCATGATGTATTTCACATCTTTACATAGGACACATATGTGAAAAGCGCATATCCACGTTGTTTTATCCAGTTATGTTTTTTGAGGCTCTTCCATTTTTAGAAGTACAACTGTTTTCTTCACTTCTTTGTCTCTCTCTGTATGTTGACATCATTTTACCCACAGTGCCATGGTTTCTTGTAGTTCATTTCACAAGTAGTGCAGTTGTACTTTGGGTGAGCTTTAAGAACTCAACCTGTGCTGTTTTCCAGGTATTTATACAGATTGACTCATCATTTATACCATCTAGTGTATATATATATATATATATTAGACTATGAAGATAAAAATGTTTAGCCTCATTGCCGAAGCTTATCTGTTTGAACAAGATATACGGATGAGGAGCTGCAACAGACTAAGGATAAGTGAAAAAAAGATCAAACTGAAAAGCTGGGGAAAGGAAAACTTACAGCCTGAAGCTATGGCAAGGCACGGGACAACTGGTGATTTTTGGTGCTCTGGCTGAAAATATGAAATAATGCCTGCCAAGGGCATATGCTTTTTCTGCTGCCATCCCTGGAAAACATTGTGATGTTCTTGGAGCAGTCCTCTTTATCACACAGAATTACTTTTTATGTTATTGATACTGGTCATTTTTCAGCCATTACCAATCATGGAGTTTGCCATTTATTGAAGTTAAACTGGAAGAAGTAAGTAAATTTGTTAATTGATCTTGTTAAATGCATCAGCACATTTGTTAACTCTGATGGATTACAGCTTGAGTTTCAAGTATGGAGTTTGCAGATTCTCTGGGGTTTGTGTTGGGGTTTTCTCTGGGTTCTCCGTTTTCACTTCTGCACCTGAAAGATGCGAGTGGAACCATGTTGATACTCCATTTTTTTTCATTGTAATTTCCCATACTAGGTGTGCATACTTGTAAACCATTTTTGTTCAAAAACAGTGCTGTGCTGAACAGCTAATGACACACGCTTTAGTTGAATGACATTCCAGCACTTCTAATTTGCACCATAGCATTAAGATAGCAGTATTTACATTAAAACTCCACTCATGCTGTCATTGTGAACAGGGAATTGAGCACTTAACCTGCCCCCAGAATCTATGCTAAAAATGAATTACCTCCTGCATCAGTCTGCAGTTATAACTGAGAAACAGGAAAGCATGTTTTCTGAAATTGAAACTGTATCTGCTTTAAGGGGATGTACAGTATTTGGTTTTCGTTTCATGTTTTGCTTGGTACTCTGTAGGCCACCATTGTAAGCCATGTGGAGAGATATACGTTTTTTGATATTATTGTGTAGTCATATCATTATTAATGTTTTAATGTGTGCCACATTGTGAAACCATTATGTTTATATGTGGATTCTAGGATGCAAATACTGTCACTGCCATGACTGAGAGGGTGCGTAATGAGCTGAAACTCATGGCTTGCAAGACTAATAGCTGGTAGCAGAATCCAAAGGCAACGAATGTGAAGATGTGTACATGTTGATATTTATGGTGCTTCAAATCTTCACGTGCCACACTTATGATAAAAGTAAAAGATTATTCATATTTATATGACAATTAATCAATTAATTAGTTTCATTTTTGACTTTTAAGCTGCTAAAGTGCAGATGCTGAAGCTTTCTTTCTTTCTTTCTTTCTTTCTTTCTTTCTTTCTTTCTTTCTTTCTTTCTTTCTTTCTTTCTTTCTTTCTTTCTTTCTTTCTTTCTTTCTTTCTTCACTTGTTCCCATTCCAAGACGTGGAATATCTCATTCAGCTGCATTCCTCTCATCCTTGTGTTTTTTATGCTAATAAAGGTACAGTTGCTATTCTGTGACCCACAATTAACAAAGCCGCATTTCCCAATGGTGACGTCATTTGGAATGTCAAGTGGATACGAGCACACATTAGCAAGTTAATGTACTGTAATTGGAGACCTAAGAAAACCCAAGATTTGGGAAGCTTGGGCCTCCTACAGCACCAGTTTCCAGTGCTGTGTTATTAGGAATTGACTCAAATCCGGCATACATAATGACTCCCACATAGTGTTTTGTTCTTCTGCTATAAAAAAGTTACTGACCCTTCGGCTCTTACAGGAGTCTTCATGTACTTGCAATGAATGCAGCATATTGTACCAGATGCCTTGCTTGAAACCCTACCCAAAAATGCACATACTGAGTGGCTCCCTGTACTGGTGTCTTGGGTACAAAACAGAACAGTAGTTGTTGCTGGGCATACAGCTGATCTGAGAGGGTGAGTCTTGCACGTCTATAACACCAAAAATTGGTGACTGTTGCGTTCATCCCAAGAGTGGCAGACACATTAAACATATAAACGAGGAGCAATCTGTGTCCTATACGGTTGGTCCAAAGTGTAACATTCTGCTTTACTAGATATGTAGGCAGTGAATCATTTTTTGGTGCTTGGTTAGTCTACAGGAAGTTTCATTAGTGCCTAATTTTAAAAATCCCATCTAGTAACTAATACGGGTTCTTCACTTAGGATACATGCTATTGTAAATACTACAAAGAGAAAAATTAGTTGTACATTTTTTAAAGAAATATTCTGGTGTCCGCCCTTTCAGTGTTGGTTGAAATACTGTTTGCTGTCTTCCTTGATCGCAGTTAAACATATGTGGTGTATCAGGTGATTTCTGTACAGTGCTTTGTGGTACACCATTTTTAGTCAAGGGCTAAATAAACAGTTCTCTGCCACTGAGCAGGTCACATAAAGAGGGCCACAGGGGAGTCATCTTGAGCATAAGTTGTCCTGAACTGTTGTCAAAGTCTGGATATGTGCCTTGTTAACAGTAATGGTGAAACCAACACTGTCAGGAAATCTGATATTGCAAGAATTTGTAGGATGAAAATTCTGTAGGACCTCATTTTGTTTTTCTTCTCTTTACTTCCATTTTCAAGGCCAACCACATTTTCTATAGTGAATATTAGCAGAATAATAACCAGGATACAAACCATCAATTCATCTTAACCAAAATTTAATAGGATTTAAAAAAAAAAACCTGTTGAGACTTAAGGGAATAACCTGTAAGCACTGGAGGTCGAGTGAGAAACACGCAAGTCATTTATCAATGTGGTTAAGTAATTGACTCCCATCTTTTAAAGATGCCTTCTTTATGACTCCCCTTAAAAAATGCCCCCCATCATCTTCGTTCTTTCCTATTCTCCCTACTAAATGATTTAAATTTAAATAGATCTGTTGCACTTTTACTTTTTATTATCATACCAGACTGAATCAAGTAATCAAGTGTTTGCCAGTTTCCTTTTTGCATTATGCATTATTGTGAACTTATTACAACCATTTTGTTTTAGAGGACCTAACCAAAAAAAAAGAGTTCATATGAATACCTAACTCAAATGAACTTCAGAAAAATCCAAACAAAAAAAATGAATTTTTATATAGAGTTTGTGAAGATGACATCTTGCTATCAAATGTGTGTTTGCACATGGAAGAATATTTCAAATGTTCGGAGCAGATTGTGTGTGTGTGTGTGTGTGTGTGAGAGAGAGTGTGCGCCCTGCGGTTGGTTGGTGCCCTGCCCGGGGTATGTTTCCTGCCTTGCGCCCCATGTTGGCTGGGATTGGCTCTAGCACAGGGGTGGGCAGATTCAGTCCTGGAGGGCCGCAGTGGCTGCAGGTTTTTGTTCCAACCCAGTTGCTTAATTAAAAAACAATACTTGTCAATCATTTAATTTCATGGCTTGCTAATGCTTTAACTCTGCCATGTCAAGTCATTCTCATATCCTAGATTTTGTTTCCTTTCTAAGGATATCATCCAAATGATTTGAAGTCTAAAATAAATGAGTAATTCTCAGTTCTTCACTTTTATCTCTTCACTTTCCTTCTAAGTATTTAATTAAACCTAATAGTGCATGATAAATACACACAGGTGTAATTGGAAACAAGCTAAATGGAGAAATGTTGGGTTATTTTGTCATTTGCATCTTATTGCTAATAAGGAACAATTAAAAACCAAGAGTACAGCTGTTTAAGATTAAAATAACCAATAAGGGTTCAACATCTTAACGAGCGAGACAACTAAAGTGAAGCAGAAGTGTAACTTGACCAATAAGTGCTTCTTATTAAGCAATTGGGTTGGAGCAAAAACCTGCAGCTCCTGCGGCCCTCCAGGACTGAATCTGCCCACCCCTGCTCTAGCAGACCCCCGTAGTTAGGATATAGCGGGTTGGATAATGGATGGATGGATGAAGTTCTGTGCTTTTGATGCTGCTAGTAGAGACTGCTTCTCCATACAGCCCTGTGCAGGAAAATGGGTTCACATTACAGACTTGCAAGCAAGTTTAATGGGCTTAATGCAGTTAAAGAATTCTTTATATGGTAAAGTTTAAATGGTGGGAGTCGAAGGCTTGATGGCCAGAGATTAAACACTTAGCAAATCCCTCCTTTGTCTCTGCTGTAGTGGATGTTTCTCTGTGAAGTTGCACATGAAAGCTTGCACTGTAGGTAGACGACTATTACACTCTGTTAGATGGGCAGAAGATGTCAGTGTGCTAAATAAGACAGAAAGGTAAGCAAGAGCAAGTTTATGTAAGACGAGAGAGATGGCAAACAATTCAGTGAAGTCCTATAGTCATAAGAAAAACACACAATGCCACCATCATCCTGCGCTTGCAGCCATGTATCGTGTCCAGACGTTATCTCTGCCCTTCTCCTTTGTGTTGCGCAGTACCCCTACAGTCGTCCCAGTTCATACAATAATCATTGTTAATATGTGAGCATGGCGGTTTAAACAGCAGCATCAATTAACTTTAGGAGAAAGAGCAGGGGGGTGATGGCAAATCTGAAGGAGAACTTCCAATACCAATAAGCTCCTGGTTTTAGTACCTTTCAGTGTCTACCCAGAATTCATTCCTCTGCCACTTTCTTTAAAATCCTAAGGCAAATACGTCAACATAACAAGGGTGGTGGAAAAAGGAAAAAGAGAAGCAGTGCAAAACTAAGGGCTACCCGGGCAGAAGCATATGTCTGTAATCTGTCATGCTTGATTTGTGCCATTATTTTTCTGCTCTTTTGTTGCATTGTTTCAAATGAGGTCTCATCAAATACGTATGTGTGCCTTTGCCAACTTTTAAGGGACTCATCATGAGTGCTGCTTGTACTTTACTTCTTTAGGTGCACTGGACAAGCGTGTTATGAATGTTAGCCAGTTTAGACCCAGCTGGCACCATTCAGCTCTGGCTGGTGCTGCTGCCGCCTCATAATACCAGGGGCCTTAATTGTATTCCCTGCCTGGTCATCTCCTTATTGCAGTTTGCATGTTCTTCAGGTTTTGTCGCAATTTCTGCAAATGTGCTTGTGATGTTGGCTGACAACAGATGTGGGTGTGAGTGTGCCCTGTGATGGACTGATGTACATTTTAGTGTTTCCTCCTGCCTTATGCCCTTAATAGGTCTTGGCTCTTTTTAAAAGACACTGTAATGAAATTAATCACTTCTAAAAACAAAGAGATGGCCGTATGCAGAGACCGTCTTTCTGATAGGTGCTTACCGTTGCCAATACTTGTAGATTCTCTTCTGTCTTCCACACTTTGAACTTTGTTTCCAGTACAGCCCAATTTGTATTTAAATTATGGTATGTTTCCAGTGGCTTTTTTATGATTAAGTTGTGGTTGAGAATATTCTCCCCATCTTCTGCCTTATTCTGTGCTCACGTGCTATTTGAGATCTGGAATACCTGGGTAACCTAACAAATTGACAAAAATGCTTAAAAAACTGATCTCCTAATTGTCCCATTTAGTAGACAGATACTTGGAAGTACATTTGAAATTGGCAATGGGTGTCTCAAGTCACAGCATATTCCAGCACACCAGCTGCAAAGCTTTTCTCCAGTTCCTCTCACCTGAATGCAGCCCTATTTGCTGCCTGTTGTTTTGCAAAGATCTCGCATTTAAACTCTTACTAAGTTCTCAAACTTAATCCTTCTCACATGTGGAAAGATGAGTTGTTCTGAAATGAAATGTTTAACTGGCAGGAATGTATTTTGAAGATTCTTTTGCACATTTGGTTTTCATTGCCTGGTGCGATGTGCGTTTCAGGTAGTGTTATACATTGGAGGAGGGCAGGCACTGGAATGCAGCGTCATGATTATTTATCTTCTCAGAGTCTATAAATTATGAAAAGTTTGGCATTGTTGGGGAATTTGTTGAAGGGCAGCAGCTGATTTTTATAGTGCTGTGTTCAGGATGCTTTTACAAAAATATTCTTTGCAGCCAAGTCCAACTCATTGGCAAAGCAAAAAAATCGTATTCCAAGTATCTGAACAGGAATTATAGTGTGCAGAGTCTGTAACAAATTCTGATGGCTAGTACTCCACTTCACATGTGAATTTAGTTAGCATGGTGATTAGCATCACTGCCTCACAGCTTCAGGGACCCTGGGAAGACTCACTGCCTGTGTGGAGTTTGCATGTTCCCCTGTGCAATGGTGGGTTTCTCGTCTGCCCTATTGGTACCTGCCCTTTGCCTAGTGCTGTCGGGTCTCTGGTATCCTGAGTAGTCAAAAATGGATAGGCGGATTGAGAAGACAAAAAACCACACCACTTGTACATGATGATTTCCTGCTCAAGGTGGTTGTCAAGAACACATTATTAGAAAATGGCTTTGAATATTCACTGAAATATTTTCTTATTTAAAATGCATTAGAATGTTGTCAGATGAGTCATTTCACTGCTTAAGCAGAATAAGTTCCTCAAACACATCTTTGAGTTTAGTGGCATACAGGAAATACATTGGAAAATATGACCATGGCAGCCTTTCCTGTTAGTAGAGGCCTGCTTGTTCTTTTTAAGCAAATAAATAGACATCTAATTGACACATTTAAATGAAGATGTACTGTGATGGACAAATATAATCTCACAACTTTCAGTTAGCAAGCAGTAATATGCTCAAAATGCTAAGCCAAACCGACATACTATATTTTTTTCTTCATAAGGTAGCCATAGATGTAAGAATGTCCACTTCTATAGAAAATACAGTTTCATTGCATTTGTGACCCTTTCTGTAAAAAAAAAAAAAAACAAAAAATGAATAATTTTGTCTATAATAAAATAACTGGTCCTTCATGTGTTTTATTTTTACAAATACTAGGGTGCTTCGCCTCCTGCTTGCTTCTCTTGGCAACCCCTGGGCCTGCGCTATGCGCCAGCCACGTTGCGTCACTGCTGCATGCGTTTGTGGATTTCACTTTCAACAAATCTTTTAATTCTCGCAGATACGCCTCTTCAATATACTTGAACAGAGTAATAGGGATTGTGGAAGAGAAGTGAAAAAGAGAGTGCAGGCAGGGTGGAATGGGTGGAGAAGAGTGTCAGGAGTAATTTGTGACAGACGGATATCAGCAAGAGTGAAAGGGAAGGTCTACAGCAGTGGTTCTCAACCCGTGGGCTGTGAGAGGGAATATGGTGGGCCGTGCTAAAGTCTTAAATTAGTACCAAAATTAGACAAAAAGTCAGAGGAAATAAGAAAATAATCCGCATTTTTGACGCATTGTTAGCGGCAGACCGTACGTACAGATGCAAGCTGCAGGATTTTAGGGCTTAGAGACGCTTTGTTTAATTTAGTTATTTTAGTACTTTAGTTCTGAATTACCCAGTCGTGCACAAGATGAATTAGCGGAGCTGTCTAGCATCGCACATTACAAACCAAATTTGATGATCCTGCTACGGATATCCCTTCCTTTCGGTGCATAGTTTCGCTTGAATATCCGTTGTTGTCAGCACTAGCGATGAAAGTTCTTATACCTTTTTCAACAACTTATTTGTACGAGGTTTCATTTTCAGCATTGACTGCAATTAAAACAAAATATCGATCAAGAATGAATGTGGAGGATGATCTTCGAGTGCGTTTATCAAAAATTTCAGCCAGAATTGACATGCTATGTAAGCCCAAACAGCATCACCTTTGACAACTTTACTAACGTAAATGAAAATAAAATAAAGCAAATAATGATTAGCGTTGTCTGTCTATTTATTATTGTATTTGTGTAGCAAGCAATGAGCAACTAAACATGTAAAGAAAAAATTACATAATACTGGTCTACAGGATGGTAGTGAGACCAGCTATGTTATATGGGTTGGAGACGGTGGCACTGACCAGAAGCAGGAGACAGAGCTGGAGGTAGCAGAGTTAAAGATGCTAAGATTTGCACTGGGTGTGACGAGGATGGGTAGGATTAGAAATGAGTACATTAGAGGGTCAGCTCAGGTTGGACGGTTGGGAGACAAAGTCAGAGAGGCGAGATTGCGCTGGTTTGGACATGTGCAGAGGAGAGAGGCTGGGTATATTGGGAGAAGGATGCTAAGGATAGAGCTGCCAGGTAAGGGGAAAAGAGGAAGGCCTAAGAGAAGGTTTATGGATGTGGTGAGAGAGGACATGCAGGTGATGGGTGTAACAGAACAAGATGATGAGGACAGAAAGATATGGAAGAAGATGATCTGCTGTGGCAACCCCTAACGGGAGGAGCCGAAAGAAGAAGATTCATTGGGAATAAACATTATTTTTCTCGTGGGACTTGAAAGTATCTCCCTTAAAAAGTCATGTCACGTCCCAGGTTTTTTTTATATAATAGAGAGAAATGAACTAAGGATTATGATTTGGGATTTTTATTTTATTTTAAAAACCCATTAAATATCCACCTATGATGATATGGCACAAAATACAAGAGTAATTACTGCTAGGATGTGATGCGGCAGACTGGATACTGAATTTGAAATTGGGTGGAACAAGTTCAGAAAAATGGGTTAGGAATGGTGAATCAACAGTATTTGGGTCCACACTTCAGTATGAGTGGGCAATGACTGAAAATTTGAATAAAGGGAGAAGGAAATTGCCAAGTGGGAAAAGCCTTGTACCGGTTAAGTCATATGTAAGATTAGAGAGCGCCTTTACTAATAAAGGTCCAGCGTTTTGCATCTGTTTTACATTCCTGTCCAGTGAACCTCGGCGAGAGAAAGAAGAAAACTGCCAGGAATGCACAAGTAATAATAGCAGTAATGTTGCATGTACAGAGTACACTGAAATTTGTATTTGCATGTCCGACCAACATGTAACACATTGCTTCTATTTGGCATCATGATAATAGGAATGTATTAAAAGGCATGTTAGTTTATTATAAAATTGAATGCAAAGAACTTTATGCATAAGGAAATGGTGGGTTGTCGTTGTTGAATAAAGTGATGTTAGTTTACTTTTAAGACTAAGCCTGCTTTTTGATAGTCACGTTGTGTGCATGTCCAGACACCTCTGAGGTTGAATTGTTTTCAGTGGAAAGTTGTGTCTTCCCAGGAATTGTTGATTTGTTTCTGAAAGAAACTTGAGTATGAGGCATAATGTGATTATAAGTGCACCATTCAATGTGTTAGTAAGGAGCTACTGTAAGTAGCAGGTAAGTATTTTATGTGTAAGCCTGACATATTGATTTGTTATTGTGTGGCCCACTTAACTTGTTAACTCCAGATTTGCTGCTCTCTGAAAAAGAAATGTCATCACATTACAAACTGTGCTAAAGTACAATGTATTTTATTACTAAAAATGTTTGTGATGCGCCGTCTGTTGGAATGGCAGATACATAGCAACCAGACAGACACCAGACATTTATCCTTTTATTAAGATGGACAGAGATACTGACCACAGGAAAAGTCATTTCCAGGGAGAATGGTTGTAAATATAACGTTTACCTGATTATTCCTTTTATTAATTATTTGAAATTATAATTGATACAGATGTTTATCTCCATGACACATTTTGCCACACTCTCATGCTTTCTTTGTAGGATGCCAAAGCTGTTTTTGCAGGCATGAGCATGAATCTAAAGAACTTACTTGGCTGTCCTTGAAATGTTGAACCATGCATAGTATAAACAGCAGTAGTTTAAGACTACTGTATATTATTAATCACAAAGACCATCTGCAATTTCTAGATATTTTCATCTTTTACATGACTTCTAAAATTTAGAAATGTAAAAAAAAATGCATTGAGAAAAACATTTCAGAAGCATTTTCATTGATTTACACTCAATGCTGTAATACTCAGTTCTTCACATTAATAGTGGAGCACAGGTAGAGTAAAGGACATCCTAATGGACACCTACTGAGAAAGCAATGGAATTCGCACCCGTGCTTTTGTTGCTTTACATTGCAGATACATTCAGAATATCCTGTGACCTACTGGCATGTGACACCTCAGTGATAAAACTTTAGACAATCCCACTAAAATCGCAGTGCCCTGCTGGGCTGCACTATGTGATGTACTTGTGATTACGCCATTGGAGAAGCTTTGACACCTAGTTGTCCAGCACTGAGGAGCAGCTACATTTATGGCAATATTGGTGTCAGCAGTAGTCCATTTTTGAGATTGCTGTCACTTATGGTATCACCTCTCATGATATCTCTCTATTATATAAAAAAGTCCTGCGATGCGACTAGACTTTTTGGAAGATTTTTTATGTGCCTCAAATCTAGACTTTGGCCATGAGATGCTTTCAAGTCCCTGCCTCCTCTAAACCATAGAAAACCACGCACACGGTACTCTCACCTCTCATTTGTGTGAATGCTTTTGACAGACACAGTTCTTGCTCTCAGCTCTTATAAATTTTAACGTTTTCCTCACTTTATGTTCCCAATTAAAGGAGACGTATTATGTCCAAATCGTATTGAAGAATATCATCACAAAGGTTTATCAACATTAAAAATGAGTACAGTAATCCCTCACTTATCGCGGGAGATAGGTTCCAAGGCCGACCGCGATAACTGAATTTCCGCGAAGTAGGGACACTATATTTATTTAATTATTTAACGTGTATTTGGACGTTTTTAAACCCTCCCTGTATTGTTTACAACCCACCCTTTACTCTATTAAAAACAGGGACAACTGCTAAGCAATATGAAATCGGTAGATAAGTTTACACTTACTGTATAGAGAAGTACACGTAGCAGCTTGTAGGCGGTCATGACGTCGTCGACCTTGTTGCAAAGATTCCTAAAGCAGATTCCATCCAGACTACTGCCTTATCACGTCCACTTGCAACTCGTTTTGTGCCCTGGTTAAAGGACACTGCGGCCGTAGATCTTATATGCTTTTCCTCCTTTTTAAATAAAAAGAATCGATGTCCTGCAGTGGTGTAGCTGTTCCCTTCCTTCAACATATCCAAAACTTTTACCTTTTCTGCAATCATTTGCATCTTCTGTTGGTGCTTGGACACGGCCCCTGAAGCATTAGCACGTTAATGATGAATGAGTGAGATGAGACTTCCTGGTTAATGCAACACTCCGTCGCTGAGCCAATCAGCAGCACACAGGAACTTAACTGCGTGCTCTGATTGGGTAGCTTCTCAGCCATCCGCCAATAGCATCTCTTGTATGAAATCAACTGGGCAAACCAACTGAGGAAGCAAGTAAAAAGACCCATTGTCCGCAGAAACCCGCGAAGCAGCGAAAAATCCGCGTTATGTATTTAGATATGCTTACATATAAAATCCGCGAAGTTGTGAATCCGCGAAAAGTGAACCGCGAAGTAGCGAGGGATTACTGTACACGGCCAATCCTAGCACCGAGAAACAATGAAGTCAAGCGAATTAACACCAAAAATGTTGATCGGTTACACTGCAAATTGGTTAACTGTGTATCAATAAACTACGCTGAAACAGTTGGTGGTGATCGTGCGGGAGATGAAAACATCAACTTACAATATTCTAAAGAATATCTACAACCGTTAACACTATCCTGTCTTCCTCTGCACGAATTACTATAGAAAGAAGGATGTATCCAAGAAAGGTAATGCAGTACATCTTCAGGGGATAACTTTACACAACAAAGGAGATCTTGATATGCCATTCATATTAAAACGTTTACAGTTTCCCATTAGAATAGCTTTTGCAAAGATAATTTACAAATCTCAGAGCCATACATTGGAAGTAGTTGTTTTATTTAATAGAGAGAAAGAACCAAAATTTAGTCACGTGTAATTATACATTGCGTTGTCACAATGGAAGTCCAAACACAGAATCACAATTCAGTGCAATATTGATGAAAATTTAATTTAAAAAAATTGTTTTTACTTAAGTTTTACAGTAAAAGTGTAAGTTTAAAAAGATTTTGTGTGTTAATTTCAAAGCCAAACAGAACGAAATTGTATTACGCAACTAATAACACAACATTCATCCATCCATTATCCAACCCGCTATATCCTAACTACAGGGGCATAGGTGTCTGCTGGAGCCAATCCCAGCCAACACAGGGCGCAAGGCAGGTGTTAAGTACTCATTTCTAATAATGCCAAGGAAGTGTGATTTATAGCACTTTCTGTTTTTTGTTCTCTTTCCTCTAGTTGATTATTTATGGGGTTTATAAAATATCCTGTTATCTACGTCAGTACTGCTAGGGTGCTTGACTCAGTCTGTGTCTCCATTTTTTTGAAATTGTTCATATTGCCTTTTTTAGTTGTTTAAAATGAAACAAACTGAAGTGCTGTTTTTAGCTGGGAATTAGACCACCATTATCAGAGTGGAGCCATCTGCTAAGCTTACTTAGCATTCTTTTAGGTTCCCCATAAGCTGCGGTCATGGTTGCGTTGTCAGTTATTCTCTTTGATATGTCCGTTTCCAGCAGATTGATTAGCCACACACCCACACATTTTAGCAAAAGGTTTGTCAAGGAAAAATGTATATGGTAACTTTTCTATGTATTTGTCTTCATAATTTTTTTTTAATTTGGCAAGCTTAATTAGAAATATTTTCTTAATGTTTTATAATTTGTTTTTAGATGCTGTAGCTGAAGGAAGTGAAGAAACATTCCATCTTGCAGTTTGTTTCCTTGCATCAGGGGTCTGCAGAGTCTGTCCTGGAGGGCAGCAGCATCTGCAGGATTTTGTCCCAATCCAGTTGCTTAATTAGAAACCAATCCTTGGCAAAACAGATTTTATTTATGTTATGGCATGTTAGGGTTTTTTTTCTTTTCCATAATCATATGAATGATTTCTAGTCTGAACTGAATGAGCAATTCTCAGCTCTTCACTTTTTCTCCTCAGTTTTCCTTCCCAATATTTTACTAAACCAGAGAGCTCATGATGAACATATGCAGCTGTAGATGGAGAACTACTGGCTCGTTTGTCATTTACAGCTTATTGCTACTGTGGAGAAATGAAAAGCAGTGAATGCAACTGTTTAAGGCGAAAGTAAGAAATTAAGGGTGGGGAATCTTAACAAGCGAGACATCTAAAATGGAAAAAAAAAAAGTATTGCTTGAGCAACAACGGCGTTCCCATTGAGAAACTGGTTTGGGACAAGAATCTGCAGCCATTACGGGCCCTCCGGGACTGATTTGCAGACCCCTGGCTTACACCTGTCTCCTGCGTGAGGAGCTATGAGTTCTGTTTGCCATGGCTGTTGAGGTGCTGACTTGTACCTTTTGCTTCTGCTTCCCAGAGGCCTTGGCTCACAGCTACAATGCAAGCAGCAGTATGCACGTTGTGAGAGGTGCTGGCCAAGACCTGACACACTAGCTTTGTACTCGGAGTTTGGTTCAGGGTGTCCGAGCAAGTGAAAACTCTGCAGGTGTCCTGTGGTTGTTGCTATCATGGTGGAGAATAGGACCACTAGAATGTTGTGCTGAAAGCAGTGCTTTAGGTATTTAGGGCAGTTTCTACTGGACAGTCGTCTCACAGGTAATAACTACAGGGAATCGGAGTCAAGATGGAGAACACGCTTCCCTGTGGGCAACAGCATAACTCTGTTGAAGGAGGCATGTGCACCACCGGCTGATGCTGTACTTCATGTTCCTTCTCTCGCTTGGTTCTCAAGGCAGCAGGGCTGCAGGCTGCGTCCTGAAGAGTAAAGTAACAAAGTCCCAGCAGTCACTTCTGACAGACCTGTTTAGTTAGCAAAAATTACAGAAAGCAGGGGGTCCTTGCCCAGAACAGTCACAATTCCAGTTATTGCCATGAGGTCACAGGTTCAAGTTTTGAAGATAAAAAGCCACAGGTTCACACACTCCTTCATCCCACCTGCTATTAATCTTTGAAATACGTTTTACTGGGATTTTTATTTATTTTAAGTTATTGTTGTATTCACTGGTCAATTCCTAATATTGATTTGATTTTTATATATAATATCTTTCATCTGATATTATATCATAGATACATTATGTTCAGTACTACGGGCGCATATATAAAGTACTGAAAAATCCTATTTGCATTAGATTTTGTGTGCTGTGTTTTTAATGTGATATTTTGGCCTCTCTCCAAAAAAAAAGGTTACTGACAAACCAAATGTTAATCTCTATATAATAAACTTGAATAGCATTGAATTGAAATGAACAGTGCCTCAGTTCAGTTTGCCCACTCCTCATAACTTCTCTTCTCCTTCAAGTTTATTTTTGCCAAAGTGCCTGAATTGTCGCCTGTTTTTGACATTATAAATGAGTACGATATCTGTAACCGGTCATGCCAATCTAGTCCAACTGGTCACAACGTTACTGGTCAATCAGGGTCATGATAATTTATTTTTGTGTTAGATATACAACTTGGTGCTAATTCATAATAAGTATGAATATGATATGGAAATAGTGTGCTGTGCCATCTTTCTCACCGGACATTGCTACTGCATGAATACAACGGAGGTGACATTTTCTTCTTTAATTTGTTGTGTAAAAATGTTGGTGCTTATGTATGTCATAGTGGCAGCCTTAAACGATCACTTTATACCTCCATAGGCAATGTGTGCAGAAATGAGCAAATATGTGCTTTGCTTTTTATAGTTAATTTGCTGCAGTTTTGTTTTCTTTAATTCACTTTGTACATTTGTTTTCTTTAATCATCTGCTTTAGCTAATATACTCTTAAACCAATGCCTTTATTACTGTAAGGCCCTGTTCTGTGTATAGTTAGGTGTTATATGTGTGTATGTTTTTTATGAATTAATTTTAGCTCCTGCAGATTGATTTCACGTGCCCCCTCTGGTGAAGCAGTGATAACTCATAGCTTGGAGGGGACTTGGCAAGATGGTGGGACATACTTCACGAGACCTGATCTTGTAATAACACATAGTGTTGTCACTACACACTGATAAGATGTATGACTACACTTTATTATTTTTAAATTAAGTTGTATTATGCAAATATTATTACTTCTTTGATTGATGATAAATCACAACTTAAAAGTTTTGTTGGTGATAAAGTAACATTTTCACTATTGTGGACGCCTTAGTGCAGGGCAGTGTGAGTATGGTTAAGAACTTCTTAATGCATATCAGAGATGAACATTCCATGACTCTTATTTGCATCTCAAACACTTGTACTTTCAGATGTACCTCTGTAAAGGTTTCCTTCGAGTTTTTTTTTTCTTTTCATTTTGATAATTAATATCAGGCAGAAATAAAAAAGCTGGACTGGGATGTCATGGCTGCATAGAATTTGGCAGATGCAGGCCAGAGCCTTACAACGTTTAGCAGAAAGCCTCATGGCATGCACAGGCTCAAACAGTCCCAGAGAATAGCCTGCTTCTACCAAAGTCATTTGGAAACAGAAGTCTAAAAGAAATTCTTCTGATTTTCTTTAATTAAATAGCAATGGTTGACCACCATTTACATTTGTCCCTTTCATTGCAGTTCTGAGGCTGAGAATCACATACAGTCAAACTGACAGGCAAGCAAGAAAGCATTAATTCTACTAGAAGAGGCTTGGAAGAGGTGGACATATTAAAAAGAAAGAAAGTTCTACTAATTGGATATCAAAGTACAACTGACTAATCACCTGTCACCTTAACAGTCTCCTCTGATGCATTTAATTGGAAAATGGCTTTTATTTCACTCGTAGCATTTCAGTCAGTGATAGACAGATTGTTCTGAAAGACCACCAAAATAGAAACCTTGATTAGACCTTTTTTCTGCATAATTGGAAGTAGCTCTTAGCTTACTGCAATAAGCTCGATCACCAGATAGAAGGTTTAATGAATTTCCATGGCTTACTGTAATTTGATATATTTCAAGTTCAAGTCTGTTGTTGTGTTGAAATCCTTACTTGCTTGTATGCTTAATGTGAAGCATGTTGCCACTCTCATAAATTTCATTAATGAGTTGTTTTTGGCCTAAAGTGAAATCCTAGGAGGCTCAGACAGTCTACTGTCTCACTTTCAGTGCTGTTAATGCGTCACCTACATAGACCCTGCCTTGCACACTGTCAGTAGAAGAGCCTCCATTTACCACAAGCCTTGCTACGCTGTGGTACCTGCTGCTTACAGATTCGGACACAACAA
This sequence comes from Erpetoichthys calabaricus, assembly GCF_900747795.2. Taxonomy (NCBI): domain Eukaryota; kingdom Metazoa; phylum Chordata; class Cladistia; order Polypteriformes; family Polypteridae; genus Erpetoichthys; species Erpetoichthys calabaricus. The sequence continues at coordinate 19,322,944 of NC_041404.2, forward strand.
AAGCCATTACTGAAGATGAGGAATTCTTCAAAAAAACAAGAACACCAATGGCAACGTCAGAAATGTTTTTCATCACAAGAGGAGCCATAGGTACAAGGATTAAATTATTGAGCAGAGTGGCAGAGGGTAGCACTTTAGGGAATTTCAAAAATTGAATTGATGTTATTTTGGAGAAATTATGGGGGTAAAAAAGTAAATATGATTGATAGGCTTTGGTGGGCTCAATAGCCTGTTCTTGTCAAAGTTGTCCTAATAACTATGTTATCTAAAAGCTCTTTTGGGGAATTATAGGAAGTACATAGTGCATTAAAAGGCCTTAGATAATGACTGATTTTTCTCTGCTTCTCATTTGCTTGAACCCTAATAATCAACTCAGTTCAGTTTATTTTTAATAGTGCTCTTCACTGAGTGCTGTGACAGGTTCACAGTTCACAGATACAAATACAAACTTTACAGATTACTAATTACATAATAAGTTGTGATATTTGCCCGGACACCATCAGTCGGAGACCACATCTTTATACAAATCTCTTCTTTATTTTCTTCTCCACAACACAACTCACAGTCCCGCACAATAACACAGTGCCTCTAGCCCCAGTCACCCTTCTCCTGGGCCTTCTCTCTCCTCGTCCCTGGGCCACCTGTCCTCTCTCTCCAGGAGCTTCGTCCTGCTCCTGCTCCCGACTCCAGCTCGGTGATTGGAGAGAGGCGGCCCCTCTTATCCTCACCCTGATGAGCTGCAGGTGCTCTACCTGACATCACGTCCTGGTGTGGCGGAAGCGTCAGGAGAGCACCCGGAAGCACTCCGGGTGACCCTGGAAGGATCGTCCTCCATGGGTGTGGTGGAAGTAAATAAGTCCCGGGCTCCATGAGGCTCGGGGCGCCCCCTGGCGGTGGATACGGGCCTCCAGGGACTTGAGCCTCCCTGCTCCCCTTCCGTGGCCCTCTTCTGCTCTAGGGTGGTTGCCCCCTCGTGGCCCGGAGGACAAATATGCCACCTCTTGGTCCCTCCAGGTGTCCCGGCCAGATCTGACCCCCAGCCATGTACAACATTGTACACATAAAGACACTGGTCTTTTTAAACAATAAGCAACTAAAGTGGTTTGAAACTGATTAACAGAGATGAAGCCCAACAATATCTGTCCATAAATCCAACTTCACTTTGCATCTTCAAGAGAGCTGGGGAGAATAAGGACAAAGAAAGACTATTTACCATCTGCTGGTGTCGGATGTTTTTATGTGTCATCCCATCACAGACGGACAGACTGTAGAGCCTTTCTTTAAAGTGGCAAGCTAACAGGTGGAATGGCATTACATTGAAATGGATTCAATGTCATCATGCATTCTAGTAATAAATTAAATTAAATATCATGCAGCTTTTTAGCATTGGAGTTGTCTTAGAATACTGCATTTGATTGTTTCTTCTATACCTGAAAGGGGGTGCACTTTAGAGTAAAGGTTTGTGGCTTTACACTTTTAAAACATCACATTTGGTGTGCACAAGTATTGTTCCTTTCTCTTACAATACAAAAATTCCTTTTCTCCCTTATTGTCTTGGCATGCTTTTAGTTTCCTGCTCTAACATGCCTATCACTTAGGTAAACTAACTTCAAAAGAGTCATCTGTATTTGGAAACGATTCAAAAACGAAGGTCTGTCAACATAAATGCAAGCTTTCTAATTTTTTGTTTTCTAATTAGTTCCAGTAGCAGAGCATTCACGTGTATGCTAAGGAGATGAGCTGCAATCCACAGAAGCAATAGTCCACCAGGACTTCTGGTTTTGCTGACTTCAAGCTGACGGGTCAAATCGGAGTGCATTGTCTGACCTCAGCTTGTTTTTAGGCTTTGTGTTGATTGCATCCATGACCGCTTGTAGGGCTCCATCCCAGCTCCTGAATGTACGCCAACTTGCTAATTTTTGTTTTTTAGAATATTGTAATCTTAGGAGGTGTAGCATATCTTAAAAAGGACGCAATGTAGGAAGGCACTCAGAATAAGGTGTGCCCTTAGCAGAAGCCTATGTGGTGCTGCATATTCACCTTCTGTTACTTCTCTGTGTGTGTGTGTGTGAAATTTTATACTGGTTAATGTTTTGACTTTGGGGATTTCAACAGAATTTTCAGTCAATCCCCTGTGAAGAGCACTTTATAAAAATAAACTGTTGCCGACTACCATGTTTTAAGTTTTCAGTATTTCTGTCAGTGCCTGGTTTTGTTTTGGTGCAGTTTTATCATGATGTTGTTTTTACTAGGCAGGCAATCAAAAAGTAGCAAGCAAAGGGTGACTTCTAATAAACAGAAGAAGAGTACATTTTAAAAATAAAGAAATCCACTATTGCTATATTTGCATAACTGCTCATAGATTTCTGATTTGTGTTTGTATTGTTAATTAAATAAATGTTAATGGCAAATGCAGTGCAAGGTGAACTTGTGTTATTTGTTTATCTCCCACGTTTTGTGTTTTAGTTACTGTGTTTCAGACCTTTTTAGCCATGACAGTAACACTTACCCATTATATTTAGAGATGTCTTTTCTGTAAAGTATTTTTGAATTGCTTTTTTCAGAGTAATAACCCACTGCTGCTGTTGGCTTCACAAGTGAGCTTAACAGTAGAAAATGCCTTACCATGTATCTTTTGTTTTTCCAGTATTAGTGCACAGTCAAATGATTGTTGTGTGATCTTCACAAAAATGGTCTGCTGTGGTGACTGCCTTAAACATATTGTGTGCTGCCCTGCACTCTGTGCTGGTATTGCAACTCTGTACAGCCTTCCAAGAAAGGCTTAGCAAACCTCTGAACTGCTGATGGTCTTCAGAGATTAGCGACCCTCCAAAGATTGAGCATTCCTAGCAACAAAATGCTGGTGGTGATGTCTGGTGACTTACTCTCCTGGGTTTTAATTACTTTGTATATTGCATTTTTAAATGTGCTGGGAGCCAATGAACGTTATGTCCACTGTTCCTCTGAAAATTGTAACATATTTAATTTATTTTCTATGAAGTGTTAATGTTTATTTTGTTAGTTCAGGCACATTATTAATGTTTTAAAGTGTGGTTATTGTTTGTATTGAATATTGGTAAATCCGGTAGCTCGAAAGTTTTCTTTAAACCTGATGATTTTTAACTTGATGACAGATCACTGTTTCATTGCAAATACTCAACCCCCCTGCTCGCTTTACTCACCAGCCACTTCGCGTCTCTGCTGCTCATGTTGTGAAGAGGGGGGCTAAATACACCCCAAGGAGATGCGGTTGCTTCTCCGAAACCCCCTTATAAATGGTGATACAATGGGAAACAAATAGTTTTTTTTTTTTTTAACCTCCTCTTTGCTTGATCAGCTGCTGACTTGCTGCTGCTACCATGCCGCGTGATCTGCATCTCGTGTGGTGCTTCGAACATTTAAAAGTCTGTACAGCAGCTGCCCTACTCTTTGTGTTTTATTTCTGGCCCTGGGTGTTGTTAAATCTTTTGGCACAAAGTCCCGTCTCACGAGACGTGAGTTCTTTATATTTTTTAGTTTATAATTTAAAAATCGAATGAGAATCTGAAAATCTAACAACATCACATTAGAGTTCAATAAATTCTGAAAAGAATGATACCAAACATTTATATGTAGGTTTTAAAATAAGCCAGATTTTAAAGCGTGACAAAAAGTGACCTAGAAACGTCACAGTTGT